>NC_085864.1:30529362-30559362 GCF_034702125.1 Engraulis encrasicolus | reverse complement strand
CACAAGGTTTTGGACATACTAATTTCTAGTGGCACCTGGGCTACGGTTGGTGCATTGATCAGCCATGTAGCAAAAAAGACAGATAACCTAGGTGAGAGGATGAGATCTTCCTCAGCCGGCGAGCGCTCCGCATGTGTGTGCGCCCCAAGACCCGACAGTTACTTAAAAGTCAATTTGAGCACGAAAACAGCAAAGACAAGGTGATATTTCATTCAAACAGGGCCTACACGCTCCAAATAAAACATTTGCTGAGGGGATTTTCAACCAGACCGCAGCGCGAGCAGACAGTCAGTGTGAAAAGCCAAGTCTACCGGCACCTTCGCTGCCGCTCGCTTACCATCGGTGCACGAGCCATTTAAATAGTGAAGTGGCATATCGCAACAGCACATGCGGATTAGCCAAATTATATGCAACAAAGTCGCCAACAAAGCGTGGATTTAACGTTTAATACGCATATGCCAACGTTGTGTGAATACGTGGAAAGGATAACCTAATTGGAAAGCCACTGTCCTTTCTAGTATAGCCTATGTAGAAGACCGCTTCGGTTTCGTTTCACCTCATGGGGAAAACATAATTTCCATGCACTGCATTTGCTGAGACTACTAAGCAATAAAGTTAGCGATCAAACTAAAAGTATTGGTTGTTGTAATTACAGCATTTAATATGCTAGGCCTACTATGGCTGTTGTTTAAAATAGTCATTGGATTGCCAACCGTCCCTTGTATTAAGAAACAAAAGTATGGTTCCATGAGCTGACATGGGACTCAATATCGTTAAAATTGCATCTAAGAACTTTTTTCCCGTTTTTATTAGTTTGCGTAATTGTAGCCAATGTAGTTTTTCTGTGCGTTCCGGGACCTCTTTCCAACTCATCATCGCTGTGATGTGATGTTTGTTTTGCGTTCTGGTACCTTGTGATTTAGCCTACAAATTAAGCACTGCGCAAGGTTGCATGCAGCAGCCTGCCAGACCTTCGTTACGCAGGCCTACATAGGCCTATATTTAGATAGATAGATTCTAGGTCTTTACTAACCCATCAAGGGGAAATTCGCCCTGATTCACGGTAAACAGCAGAACTGTTTTTTTTTTTTTTACTGGGCGGAAAAGATTGAGCCCGCGGACCGAACCGACCCGAGCCATATGCTTATATTTTCGACCCGAACCCGGCCCGAACCCAAAGGGCCCGTCGGGTTTTTCGGGCTGACCCGACCCGTTGAGAACTCTAGTCCTTACAGCACCCTACAAAGGCCAAAGGGCTTGCAGGGCTTGGCTTTTTTCATGTGATGTAAGACATGTCAGACACTTTTTCATGTGATGTCATAATTCAATGCGTTCCAAGCAGAGAGAAGTTGCATCCAGGGTATCATAGGTGTCTCATGACTCATGTACAGGTGGTGCAACAGCATCTAATGTCCATAAATTAATGAGTAATTGGTAATTAATGCACTGCTATGAATACACTTCTAAATATCTAAAAACAAAAAATAATAATTTAATTCATACAATAGTGGCATTAGTTGTTGTTTCACCACCCTGACTTGTGCTACTACTTCTAACACTTCATGACCCATAGACATGAAAAGGGATGCACTGATACTGGTATCGGCACAGATACTGCTCATTATACTCGCAATCGTCAAACACTTGCCGATACCAGGCACGATACTGCTATTACACGAAACAATGCAAAATCTCGTCACGTTCTGTGGACTTGAAAGCAGCATGGAAAAAAGTGCCAACTCATACATTTATATCTGCATGGAAATGGACAATAAAAAATATCACAGGTGAAAAAAAATAAGGTCATGCATTTATTTTCATTCTATGTTGGTGGTAAAAGGTATCGATATCGGTACTCTGTATCGGCAAGTACACACATTAATGTAGTCTCGTACTTGTATCGGTTTTCAAAAAAGTGGTATCGCTGGCGGTGCATCCCTAGACATGAACATACACGCCACTGTTTTCTATGGTGTTCTTTCTGAAACCGGTGGTGGTTTATACCTGTTTCACTTCAAACCAGAACCTCATTTGATGTCATTGCGAAAAGAAAAAAAAACGGACTTATGAGGGACCAGAGAGGCTGCATGTATTTCAGTGCAGGAAGTCTAAACCTAAATGAGCAGTAGCAGTAGTGTGTTACTCTCTGCACGAGTCCACTTTAGACTTGAGAATAGGAGTGGATGTGGACATGGCCGCAACTAAACTGCTACAACACGCTGCCGAGCTTTGGTTAAAGAAAATGTCTCGCTCATATGCATAATTTAATACTTGAGCACAGGACTCATAAATAGTGATACCACATGCACATTCCAGTAAGAGTGCGCGTGCATGCACACACGCATGCATGCACGCACGCACGCACAAGCGCACACACACAAGTTGTGCAATGTCAGCAGCGCAATCACACACATACACACATACACACATACACACACACACAGATCACCGTATCTGATATAACGACCCCAGTCTGCTGCCCGCCTCAGTCTCTCTCTCACATACACAAACATATTCAGCCCAAACCTACCACACACACACACACACACACACACACACACATGAATGCAGGTCTCCTGTAAACAAAAACACCACAGGCACATTCCAGCACACACACAGAGAAAACGGTAGTCAGCACACACGCATACATGCGCACACACACACACACACACACACACACACACAGAGGCTAGGGTATGTCAACACATACAGTACACACAGAAATACATTGTAATTGGCATGGTTTTGATTTTCAATTTAATTACGTTGACAAATTACGTCCCAGCAATACCTTACTCATTCACACACACACACACATACACTCAGCTACTTTTACTTCTGATGCAGAAACCCATGCGAGTCATTTACTCACTTGGCAAGAGCTGAACCCAAAACACACACACACACACACACACACACACACACACACACACACACACACACACACACACACACACACACACACACACACACCAAACTACAAGAAGTGTCCATTCAGTCCCAAGCATGAAAGGCTGTTATACCCATGACCAAAAGTGAGGACACTAGTCTTGCTGCTCCAGTACATATAGGCTCCAGTACAGGGACCGGCCAACCAGCCAGCCATTGGTTCTCCAGCATACACCCACGTTGTGGTTGCCCCATTCTCTCCCAAAAACACTCATACAGTAACACACTGTTAGTCTTTCAGTGTTGTTCAGCCTTTCCCGTCTCTCTCTACCAGGCCCCTACAGGAAGACTTTTTTTGCCGTCACCCACAACGCGAGCACTCACCCACTCACTCACTCTCTCATCAAACGTCTACCCTAAGACAGCCTTAAGCCCTGTGCATCCTTTGCGTCACACAAAGCCCAACCACCTCATCTTTTTGTAGTCACACACATGCATTCTCTCGCTCACTGACACACACACACACACACTTCATCTTTTAGTAGTTGCACACATGCATTCCCTCTCTTGCTCTTGCTCTCTCTCTCTCTCTCTCTCTGTCACACACACACACACTCTCCCACTCAGTCAGACACACACACACACACACACACACACACACACACACACACACACACACACACCAAGTGACTCACCTTCTCTGTTCTCTTGTGGTGAGCTGAAGTTGATGCTGGCGTAGGCACTCAGCTCCTCTGACGTTCCTCCCACCCCCACTGCTCCGGCGTCTCCTCCTGCTGCCATCGCCGCCGCTGATGCCTTGGCGAGGGCGAAGGGGCTCGACCAATCAGCCGGTCCGGGCAGCAGCTGCTCCCTCGGGCCCTGGGCCAGGTCCAGATCGATGTAGTTCAGGCCGTTCTGGTTCCGGCTCAGCAGGGCGGCCAGCGGACTCGAGCTGGTCTCGACTGCTCCGGATCTCCTGCTCGAACCCGAGCCCGCGACGATGGAGGAGGCGGCGGTAGACGACGAGGATGATGCTGACGCGGTTGCCAGGGAGGCGAGTTCATTGCCGGGCTTCAGCCAGACGTTCTCGAAGGAGGCCGAGCTGTGGCGCTTGACCTCCTCGGCGGCCGGGGAGGGGGCCACGTTGGCCGTCCCCACGGGGCTCTTGGTGGCCGTGGAGGAGAAGGTCTCGGAGCTGTGTCGCCGGCGTCCTTGGGGGTCGGCACGGATCACCTTGGTGACCAGCCCGACACCTGGGTTGCCGCCGCCGCTGGCGCCGCCGCCGCGGCTGGTGACGATAGGGGCGACCGGCGAGGACACCACCCGCGTGAAGGCACTGAGGCTGGAGAGGGGGCCGTGGGGCAGAGGGCCTCCCACCCCGCCGGAGGCGGAGGGCAGGTCTCCGCCGTTGAATGAGATGGAATGGGTGGAGATGGAGATGGAGGAGGTGGAGGTGGTGGCCGTGGTGATGGTGGTGGAGGTGATGTTGCGGGCTGATGTCGGGGAGGGCGGGTTGTGCAGCAGCAGCCGCGAGGTGGCACCAGGGAACACCTGCATGCTCAGGTAGTCCCGCTGGCACATGCCGTCCCGGGGCAACGCGGAGGCGGTCGGGGCAGGGGCGCTGGGGGGGGCAGGTGGGACCTGACCAGGGGTCACCAATGCATAGTCAGAAAGGTCACGAGACAGGTCAGAGTTCGTCACCCGGGCGACGGACGGCGACAGCCCGTTTGAGGAGGAGGAGCCCAACTGCATGCTCATGTAGTCGGTGGGGAGGGCCGGGGGCGGGGTGGCGAGCTCCACCGGCCTATCGCAGGCCTGGAAGAGCTCGGCCAGCCTATCAGAGGACGAGGAGGAAGTGAAGAGCTCTCTCGACCTCTCCGGGGCGGGGAAGAGCGACGCCAGGCTGGAGGAGAAGGACTGGTCGTTGAACTGGATGTTGACGTATTCTCCCGGGCTCCGGGGCTCCGGCTGGCAGGGCAGGGGTTGCCGAGAGCGGGGCAGCGTGCTCGCCCGACCCCCCTCGAGAGGCAGACGGGTGGGCCTCGCCAGCCGACCACCTCCTACACCCTCCTCCATTTCCGACAGGCGCTTGGAGCGGCCCAGGGGTGGCTGCGCGTGCGTAGCCTGCTGACTTCCGCTGCCCCCTCCTCCAAGACTGTCGCTGCTGGCCGAGGAGGACGAGGAGTCCGCGTACGTCCGGATGCTGCGCCCGGCCCCTAACGAGAGCCGCGGTGATGAGGAAGAGGAGGATGAAGAGGTGTTCTGGTGGTGGTGGTGATGGTTGTGATCCATGGCCGACTGATGCTGCTTGCGGTGCGCGTGCTTGAAGGAGCGCGGCAGGGAGAAGTAGCCCCCGGCGCCCGTGCTGAAGTAGCAGTCGGGCGGGGTGCTGGTGGCGGAGCCGCTGGCGGGGGACATGTTCATGTAGTCCCCGCCGGAGGACGAGGAAGCTGGGGGCAGCGGCGCCGGGACGGGGGCTGTGACCCGCTGGCTGGCTGGTGGAATGCCGCCGGCGCCGGCGACACCGTTCAACATCCTTGCGGATCCCGCTGAGGGTCCGTCGGGCGAGCAGCTGCTGCTCGGCCACATCATCATATAGCCGCTGGCGTCCACCTCTCCGTTCATGGCGTCGTGGAGGGTGAGGCGGCGTCTCGGGGAGGCGTTGACGATCTGCTGGGGCGCCGACACACTCTTGGGGCTCATGGGCATGTAGTCACCCGCCGACACCACCACGCTACCGCCACCGCCCATCACGGGCGAGGCTGCCGGAGACGAGGAGGCCGCCGCCGCAGTCAGCTGGGACATGATGGAGGAAGGGGCCACGCCTGGCGACATCGGCATGTACCCGTCGTCCTTCTGCGACGCCGGGGCGTCCACTCCTGAGGGCATCGCAGACTCTAGGCCTTCCTCCGGGTACGAGTGCGGGGTCACGAAGGAGGAGTGCCGGTAGGTGACGGACGACATCGAGGAGGAGGATGGAGAGGGCGTGGGTGGGTTGGAGATGGGCGTAGTGGAGCGGTGGCCGTTGGAGGAGGAAGAGGGGGGTAAGGGGTAGGCGGCGGCGGGCAGCATGACGGCGTACTCCTCCAGCGAGGCGGCCGAGGACTGCGAGGGCGTCTTCTGGTGGTGGCAGGTGACGGGAGGGGAGGCCGTGCCCGAGGAGTGGGTCCGCTTGCGGAAGCTCTTCTCCGGCTCGGAGGGATCCTCGCTGCCGGCCCTGGGCGTGCGCGGCGTCTGGGTCATGGAGATGTAGTCCGACACTAGGGGCGCTTCATCTCGGGCCGGTGGTGTATGACCCAGGGAGTCGGGCGTGGCGCTCCGGAACGCCCCGCCGCGGAAGTCTCCGGGGCTGGAGCCGTACTCGTCCGAGGAGACGAAGCCTCCGTCGCTGGGGGATCCGGAGATGGAGGCGCTGGAGCGGCGCGGGAACAGGCCGTCGGAGGTGGAGCCGTGGCCGCTGGTGCTGCTGGAAGAGAGGCTGACGGGGCTCACCGCAGACGGGGAGCAGCGGGAGCTACCGGCCATGGGGATGGAGCGGCTGTGGTTGAGGGGCGGGTGTAGGCGCGCGGAGCCCCCGGCGCGCTGCCTGTAGGACTGGGTGCGAGAGCTGCCGATGCAGGGGCTGCTGGGGCTACCGCCGTCCACGGAGGCCGGTCTCGACATGCTGCCCTCGCCATCGCTGGATGCGCGGACGCGGAATGAGTGGCTGTGCTTCCCGGCGCCGGCTGGGGATGTGGCCGTCACGCTCTCAGCTCTGGAGCGGCGGCCCAGGCCCACTTGGCTGGGCGGAGGGTTGTTATGGTGATGCCGGCGCACGGGCACAGAGATGGGGTTGGAGCAGTGCGAGGAGGACGACTGGCTCTTGCTGCGCGGACGGAACTCCTCGCTCATAGCTTTCATGGCCTCCAGGATGGTCTCGTGCATGTTCTGGGCAACCACCGAGTCGTCCACCTGCATCCAGAACTCGCCGGGCCCCGTCACCGCGGAGCGCCCCACCTCGATGAAAAAAAAGTTCTCCGAGTGGCCGCATCGGCGGATGTTCATCAGCTGCAGGACCACGGCGGCAGCGTCGGAGTTCAGCTTCACGAAGCTGATGGTTTTGTTCGTCAGGCACAGTCTGTAAATCCCAATGAGGTTCTTGGTCTGTCCCAGGCCCTTTGGTTTCAAAATAACCTGCCAGACCTCTTTGAAGGCAGGTCCCGGCGAAGCCTCGCTGTAATTATCCTCTCCTATTCCGTTGCCCGCGGCGGTGTCGTGGACTTTACCTCTGTTGTGCAGGTCCACCAACGCCTGGTACCATGCGTCTTGCTCGGTCTCGCTGTCGGCAGCGATGGCAAAGTACTCATCTTTAGTGTACAGGGCGACCAGAAATTTGTTTTTGGAATCGGCTCGCTTGTTGATGTTGAAGCAACTCTCCAGCGGGATAGAGCGCTTGGGTGCTCCGGACTTGTGCCTCCATTTCTTCTCGTTCTCGTAATACTCCAATCGGGAAGGTCCCGCTGCACTCCCGACGCGCAGGACAAAAAACCTCTTGTGCATGCTTTTAGGCTTCCTTAAATATCCCACCTTTCTTACGTCCGAAAAACAACCCTGCTCTGAGGTTGGACTAGCCATTTTGGGCAATTATACAGTTGGACGATATCAAAAAAGTTGGGCTATTATTACTCGTACCGAATACAGAGCAGAGTACCGCTGGGACTCACTTTACTTTCCCCATTGATGAAATTGTAAACGATTTAACCCTGCTTACACTTGTGGGCTAATTTTACCAAGGCAAACGCTTAAATTAGCTAGCTAGCTGTCTAGCTAACAGCCCCGTGCCAAAGCAATGCTAGCTACCGGACTTATTCAATACTCTCGGTACAGCGTTAAAGTTGATGGGAGCCTTTAGCCGCATGTTAAATTTTCAACCTTGGCAAAAATTATGAAGTGCAGTTCCGAGTCTCCATCCACGCCATCCATGTTTGGTATCCGGATTTACCATAAAATATGAAACGTTTCCAGGGATGGGGTGAAAATAACTCACTTCAGTCCGGAGTTCCGAATGCACTATCAAAACAAGCACAGTCAGCGTACGACCCCATTTAGCCTAGCGAGGAGCTTTCCTCAGCGCCGTTGGATGTAACTGCGACTGCTAAAGTGTAACCTACCAAAAGCACACACGGGCAAAAATGTGCATCCGATGTTTCATCTTCACATTGATCCTCAGAAAGTTCCAATCTGTCTGGATCCGATTCAGTCTGTCCGACTTTAGCCAACCTCCAAACAGTTCGTAAATCCAGTGGAAAACCAAAACAAGGCACCGTGTCTGTGTTTGTATGGGGGAGCTACAATCCCAGAGCCCAGTCCAACTCGCTCTAAAGGGGGATAGACACGTGACGCCCCTGAGCGTGGACAGCTCAGCCCATAGACACAAGAAGACAACCTACCTTATCACAACAAGGCATTCAACCCCACCCACACCAGCAGACACCGCTTCGTTTGACCTTTTTGATTGGCCGAGCAAAATGTCGCTCTTCCTGCACACCCGAGAGAGAAGATGAAAAACACAACATTTGAGCGTAGTGTTGGAGAGGTAACTGTAGCGGTTGTAAAACTACACGAACACGAGAGCCCTACTCGCAAAGGTGTAGGTTTGGCTCGAAAAGTGGTGGGGACATTTCAATCGCAAATGGTCCGGATATGCTGTTTTTGCATTATATTTGTGAAAGAATGGTAGGGACAAGCTAGGTTTATCTGGAAAGTGGTATGGACATGTCCCCACCGTCCCCACCTAAAATTACGCCCATGCGGGCTACTCGCGTTTGTTATTTTTAAATGTTCTGTAGTAAATCTTGTCGATGTTACTCTAGGAGGTGTGGCCAGGTTTACAACAGTTGATCTAAGGTGATTAAGGTTCTCAAAGATAATCAAATGAGCAGATTAGGGGAAAGCAAGTGGGATGATGACAGGGCAGGCGCGTGTGTAGTGTTGCTTCCTTTGCTCAGCATTCGAAAGCGAAGAAGACCCACCTGTCACATGCGTGATGAGTGAACTTTTCTTGCTCCTGACTTACAGCTCTAGGCTATATGACTTTGGTGTAATATGACAATTATTTTTAGAGTCTTCGGTCACCACTGGACAGTTTTGCATCGTATGCTATAGGCAAATATATGGGATGGAATATTAGGCCTGAAGCACCGAATAGCCTAGACCTAGATAAGGCCCCTGCCTATGGTTCACAACTGCAAAATGCTTATATTTTACACACTGTTAAAACAATAAATCAAGATATTGGTTAGATTAAAATAATCTTACAGATGATTGTGGATGACTTAGTTTGTCTTTGTTCCATTTCTGATCAGTCCGATAAACAAGTGGCTTATGAAATCAATACTTTTTTTGCTTACCATGTTAGGCCTATCGACGAGGCCTATTAGTTGATCAACACTGCCGCCTACCGGCACGATATGCCGATAAGCAGTTGTGTGTTGACTGGGAGCCAAGTGCGGTCGGATTAAGTCTGGTGTTGCGAGAGGGGGAAAGGCAAGAAAACTGCAAAATGAGCATGCACTAAGCCGTGCTTCTTTACAGGGAAGCTTAGAGACTCTTAGGTGCAATATACCTCTAGCCTCCTCTGTGTTTTGAGCCACATATGACCTTGGCTTTCATAATTAGAACATGCAGCGGCAGTCGTAGAACAAGAAATGGCCTAAACCTGTAAAAAGTAGCAATTTGCCATTGCTTAATTACATTTATAAAAACTATGTTAGTCTCTTAAACCAATTAACTCTTGTCATAAATTAGTCCTAATAATAATAATAATAATAATAATAATAATATTAACAATAATAATAATTAATTGTTATTACTATAATAATAATAATGATTATAATAATTATTATTATTATCAATTATTATTATTATCAATTATTATTATTATTATTATTATTATTATTATTGTTGTTGTTGTTGTTGTTGTTGTTGTTGTTATTATTTATTGAATCCCCCTCTTCACATTTGCATTTATTATTTTACACAGCAGAGAGAAGTTGCAACCTCCATTTCAATTGTGCCAGCACAAGAAAGCATGTGACAAGTTAAAATCTTGAATCTTTGTATTATTATTATAGCCTAAGTAACAACTAATATTTAAAAATGTAGACAAGCTTGATTTCTACAACGATTCATTTGAAAACGCATATTATGCCCATTACAGCTGTCGTCTTCAAAGGCTGCAGGGCCGGGACGGCCGGGTGAATGTGAATGAGGATCGCCTGCATGCTGCTCTCAAAGAATTGCGAGTAGGCCTTGGACCCGGTGGCAGAGATGTACAGATGTAATGTCCCCCGACAGCTGAGGGAGAAATGCAGAGCGAGGGAGGGAGGGAGGGATGGTGGAGGGCGAGAGGGAGGATAGGAGAAGACAGGATCTTCTGGCGCGGCTCCTGACGACACTGACAGGGTTCACAGAGTGCAGACTATGCACACATGTGCGTGTGCACACACACACACACACACACACACACACACACACACACACACACACACACACACACACACACACACACACACACACACACACACAGACTCATGCGACACTTGCTCCAGATAAATCAAAGCAAGGATACTTTTGCTTAACCTGTTAAATATCACTTGGACTCATGGAAGTGCCATAAATTGTTAAGGATGTATAATGAGCCCATTTCGATAAGCATTTGTTTGTTTCATCTTTATTTGGATATGTGTGAGCTGGCTGAACATATTTTTTTTCACAGTTTCTCACTGCCACGTAGTCTCTTTCAGACATAGCCAGCATAACGCTCAAGAACTGCAGCCAGACCAAGCACAATACAGTGACACACACAAGCGAGCGCACGTACGCACGTACGCACGCACGCACGCACGTACGCACGTACGTACGCACGCACATACACACACACACACACACACACACACACACACAGTAGAATGCTATTTCATCTCATCTGCTCGCATCATCAGCTACACACCCATAATTCACAGACACCTGTGCACATAACTCTCTCTCTCTCTCTCTCTCTCTCTCTCTCTCTCTCTCTCTCTCTCTCTCTCTCTCTCTCTCTCTCTCTCTCTCTCACACACACACACACACACACCCACACACACCCCTTATAACTGTCAAACAGATACATAACCCTGTCCCCTCTCTACATTAAATCATCTGTACACGCACTCACACGCACACACACATGCATGAGCATGCACGCGTACACACACACACACACACACACACACACACACACACACACACACACACACACACACACACACACACACACACACACACACACACTGTTCCTCTACAGAAAGCAGACAACAGAATCATAAAATCGGATCCCCTGTCCAATTTCCACACATTCAATCTGACTACCAGACACACTGTAACACATGTCTTGGGAGCATTGTGGGGATTGAATAATATCCAGCTATACCTGGTTGCTTAAATGCCCGTTTGATATGCAGAATGAAAAAAGTGTAGCCTATAATTGATGTGAAATAGACTTTGCCACATATAGTAGGCTATAAAACGGGTTATGACAAATGTAGCCTACACATGGCATGAATGTTCCCCAAACAGTTGATACAGTTGAGTTGACTTTTTGATGTGCATATAAGGTGATGAATCGGCTGTCAAAGTCTGTATCAGTTTATATTTAAAAGTTATATCAAAGGTTCATCCAATAATACACATTTGATGATGTCTGAATGCAAAATAAAATAGAATAAAATAAAATATGTACGATAACAAAATAAAGTTAAGCCTACTACAATATTCCTGCAGTAGCCTAATTTACATCTGTATAGTATCAGAGATGGTTTGGGAGGAGGAACTTTGACCAGAGAGAGTAGATAAGATAAGATAATAAGATGTAGCCTCTGTAGAATCTCTGCTTTGACAGTAAAGCTGTGAGGTCATGAGGTCACATGATCATGACGTCACGGTTTGTTTCGTTTCATGAGTTTGCAAGTTGCTGATGAAATGTTCTGCAATAACACCTAACACCGACGTGTACTCAATGACTTACAAAACTGGCTGATGGGGATTTTCTTTGTGTTTAACTGTGAGTAGTTACATACATTTGATAGAAAACTGACTCAATCGGCAACCAGCAAACGTTGACCACTTCACTTCACAGCTAAGGAGACAAACCCGGAAGTCCTCAAGAGACAACTGCAATCTTTACTCCGAGGTATTTACTGTTGCCTTTATGAACTGTAGACTTTTAAAAAGTGTTTTAAGTTGTTGTTGTCTTGATGTATGTGTTGTTTGAAACTCAAGTCAGTTTGCGTGTTAGCAACGGTGGTGCTATCATACTGTTGCAACCAGCTGTTGAATGTAAACAAACGGGCTGAGATTGGAAGTGCGCACGAGTCAAAATGTCATCAAATGGCGAACTGGACTGCAATGCCTACTATTTATTTGCTCTAGGACATATTACGTTGTATTTGTTTATATTTTAGGTTAGGCTATAGTTTAAGTCCTAGCAAAGTATGCCTACATTATCAAAATTGTTTGCTGAGCTGATTCACATGAAATGTGCCATTCCTAACCTAGCCTACAGAGTTCAATATGATGTCGGCACCTTTTGCAGCTATAGGCTAATAGATGTAGAACTATACAGCCTCAACTCTTTTTGGAAGGCCGTCCACAAGACTGAGTAGTGTGACCATTCTTCCAAAAGCGGTGATGTCAGGTCACACTGTTTGTCGATAAGGCCTGGCTTATCCTCTGCTCTTATTCATCCGAAAGGTGTTCTATCGAGTTTAGGCCAGGATACTCTGTAGGCCTACAGGTCAGGCACAGCTCAAACCCTGAGAAACAACCACACACCATGGTAGACCTACTCCACCAAATGTCATACTCAAAGTCGGTACAATGCAGTTTGAAATGTTCTTCTGTAACTTCAAACCCAGATTCATCCATCAGATTGCCAGATGGAAAACAGCGATTAATCAATTCATCAAAAGAGCGATTCATCATGAAAACTCATTTCTTGAAGCTCTCTGCGTACTGTAGGCCTGTTTTAAATTCAATGATCTGAAAATTAAATGACGTTTGGAGCTCTGTAACAGTTGACTGTAGGCCTACATACAAAAGGTCGGTGACCTCTCTGCACTAACTTATGCGCCTCAGCATACCCACCCACCTCCATCAGTTTACATGGCTTACCACTTCATTGCTGTTTTTACCAAACTCTTCAATTTTGTTATCAGAAAACTGACAGTTGACTGTGGAATTTAGGAGCAAAGAAATTTCATGACTGGATTTGTTGCACGGGTGGCATCCTATGACAGTTCCACTCAGGAGTTCACTGAGCACATGACAAGGAGCCCATTCTTTCAGTTAAAAGAAAATACATATATTTAATACATTCGTGGCCAGATCAAGTGATTAGGATGCATGACTCTGATTATTTGGATGGGAATACATTTGGTAATATATCACTATCTACTTAAAGTAGTTCCTTAGTGTTTCCAGTAACACAAGATAAGAGGCTAACTTCCTTGTGCACAGTGCACACATATAGGCAATAAAGTAGGTGAAGAACAAGGTGGTGAGTTCATTGTAGGCCGTTGGTCTCTATGGCCACTTCCTCGATCCTCTCAGCAACAATTGATGACAGAAAACTCGGTGATGGATTGTAAATTGAATTTAGGAAATATCATCCGCAGTTTTCATGTCATTCGCTCATGGGTGTTTCGGGAATTTAGACCCATGCCCAGTTAGTAAATTGCACTGTCTTCTTGTCAGCTAGGGACCCAACTGGAACCTCTGGTTGTAATGAACTGAACAGTTTGGTGGTAGATGTTACTGTATGCTGCAAACCCTCAGCATCTGACCTCCATTGGGCCCCAGTGGTAGGACTTAAACTTACTTCGTCTTTTTTTAATGCAACTAATGAGACATTGAATTTAATGGTTTTATTCATGCTCAAAGGTCACAGACATATTGCAATTGTGGTATCATTCAAGCTTGATACCGCAGTTGACTTGAAGGTATTCCAAGTGGACCTTGAAATCATTTAGTAAAAATAATCCAGATAATATCCGTGTGTGCATTACTGTTGGCTTCTTATTTGAGCTGTATTGTTAATTGGATCAGAGGTGGGCCCCAAGCATTTGTGAAAATTTCAAGTGGGCCCCAAGTTAAGAAAAGTTGGGAACTCCTGCTGTAGACTGTTTACTTAACACAGTTTGTCTAATGTCAGTTCAGATGTGAGCTAGCCATTCATTATAGGCTTATTGTAGTTAACCACACAGGGAAGACGGTAAGCTCAACATAGCTTAATGCATGGCAAATAATGATAGGCCTACAGCAAATTACTAATGAATTAAGAATGACAAACAAGAATGAATTGAATAATATTTAATAATAGTAATAGCAATAATGGTAATAAAAAATAAAATAAAATAATAATAAATGAAAAAAGATGGAAATAGTAAGATTGAAGCGGGTGTATGTTTTTCTTCTTTTTTTGGTTAATAAATCTATCCCACTGTATTCAGAGCAGTTTTGCTCCATGTGAAGAGTGTCACGTATCTTTTGGCTTCTAGATGTTTTGTTGCCTCTGTTCTTCCTGTCTTCATCAACAGTTTTTTACTTTGTGATTCATTGTCCAGTGTAAGCCAAATTGTCCACTGAAATGAAAGAGTAGAATCAGTAGATGGATTATAAATCATAAATCAACTTGTTGCATAGCTTCACTGTAAAGAGACACATCATGATGTTAAGTTTACTGAGGTAAAAAAAAAAAAAAACAACAACACCAACCTTTACATGAGGTCGTCCACAAACCACATGTCATCGATTTCCTTGTTACATTTCTCCTCTTCCTCCATCCTAAGAGCCCTCTTCTTGGCCCGTTTGGCCTCCCAGTTGAGCAAGGAACCCTCAAAGCGCTGCCGTCTCTCCTCAGCTTTCAGCAACGCCTTCCTCTTCTCCTGCTCCCTATCCGAGCGCCACATTGAAGTTACGCTGTACCCTGATAAAACAACATAGTGATTATAATTGAGCGGTAGGCCTACAAAAATATTTTATTTAAGAAATGTACCACAATAAGACTACTGTTTACCCACAGACTTAAAAAATATGGTGCTACCACCTATGTTTGGTAGTGGTTTAACAATGTAAAATTCTTTGATGTATAGGCTAATCATATATAAAATTGTAAAACACTCGTAAATCCTTTGTACTATCTAACGTTATGCCATGAAAAATAATGAATTTGTCATCTTACATGGTGCGTACATCTCGTCCCCTTCTTCCTTCTCTCTCTTGTAGGTCTTTTCGATTTTCTTGCTGTAGTAGTCCTTCGCTTTTTTATTGACCCATTTAAGGACCCTCCTCCTCACACTCTTGTCCTTCACGTTTTCACAATCAACCTCTGGTGTTTGATATTGCGATAAGGAGGCGGTGTCAGACCTGTTATCTTCCTCCTCGCCACTGGCATCTGAACAGGCCAAGAGGTTGACCAGAGAGGGGCTCTTCTCCAGGGTCCCCTGGTCCTCCGTGTTACGCAGAGGTTTGTACTCCTCCACAGTTTTTGCAATTTCTGCAGTTGAAAAGGCAAAGTTATTCTTCTTCTCATGAACAGCATCCGATGAATGGGAAATGAGGGGGACCTCAGAGGGACTCTTGCTGTCATAGGTTGCTCGGCCTTCTGTTTTGCCGTCCCTCGTCTCCATTTGTTTCCTCATCTTACTTTGCTCGTTGTCTTTGTGAGCCTGTTCATTGTTCTGCCTCTCCCTCTCTTGGTTGGCACGTTCAACCTGTTCTTTCTCCTTCGCCAAGTGTCTGGGGTTATTCAGCAACTCTGTTGACATATCGTTTTGGTCCCGTCTATTTTCTCTCTGTGGTGTTGCTGTTGTCCGCTTCATCTGAGGTGGTATTCTCTCTGGTATAGGTTCATCCAAAGTCATACATTCCAATCCATCACCGTCCATCTCAAACTTGGACTTGTTTTGAAATCTATCAACAGATGTTCTTTGACGTCCTGCTGTGGGGGCTTGTGGATGAGGAGAGACCACTTTCCTTTTTGCTGGATCATCAAAGTCAAGCTGGCTCGCCTCTTTAAATGATCGGCTTGGTTGTGCATGCAGCTCACCTGTTATGCTGTCCCACAGCCTTGATTCCCATTGTCCCATTTTCCCATTGTTTTTCACTTCCTCCTTTTCGGTGATTTGGCTGACTTGAAGCTCTCTCAACAATCCATTGGTGGCCTTAGTCTCCACTTTGCCTGTGTTCCCGTTGTTTTCTCTGGTGGGACGTCTTACTTCGCACAACTCCGGGCCACCCCTCTCATTTCCTACCGGATCAGGTTTTTTGTCACTTTTCTTTGTCTGCATCCATACTTTGAACCAGTTGTCAGTTTTCTTCTGGCATTTCACACTGGTGTGGCTCTCCGTGTTGTCTATCTGTGCAGTGTCGGCCTTTCCTTGTGCCTTTGTCTCCTTGTAAGCCAGTGTGTCTTCAGGTTTATGTGATCGTGTATGACTCACAACATCAAGCCATCCCCCTGGTTGGTTTCTGTGTCTTTCCAGTCGATTGCCTTGCTCTTGTGGCTTGCTAACATGAACCTCCGTTCCAGAATCTTTTCTCCCTACAGAAGTTCTCACTTTTGGTGCTACCATGATGTCCTCTTTTTCTCTTTGCTGTGCTTGATTGGTCTGGTTCTGCATCTTGTGTCTGCTTTGCTCATGCCTCTTGCCAATGTCCCATTTGTCCTCCTTGGTAGTATTCCCAAACCAGTCATCTTCCAGTTTCTTGTCTGCAGGTACTTTAATATTTCCAACTGGTAGTCCACGTGCCCTTTGCCTTATCGTTCCCTCTGAAGCTGCTGTGACATTTTCTGAATCCATTTGTTTTTTCTTGGATCCACACAGCCAGTCCACCCCCTCGTTTCTCTGGCTTATTGTCTGCTTGGTGTCTCGTTTATTTACCTCTTGACTTCCTTCGTCACCATTTGTGTTCCCTGTTGCACGTCTAGACCTTGGTATGAGTTTCTCATATTTGTCTTCATCCTTCCTCTCTGATTCATCAGTCAGACTCTGCAGCATTTGTCTGCTCTCCTCTCTTCGCTGCTGATGTCTCCTGTTCATCTCACCCATTTCACTCTCTTTGTTCTTGATGGCCATATCTCCAAACCAGTCATCCTTCAGGGCCTTGTGTTCAGGTTCAAGCTGTGCTGTTGGTTCACTGGCCCCTTGCCTTCTTCCTGCCTCAAGTCTCCTGGCATCCTGGCATCCTGAATGACTGTCTTTCTCATCTGTCTTCTCTGATTCAGTCAGACTCTGCAGCATTTGTCTGCTCTCCCCTCTTCGCTGCTGATGTCTCCTGTTCATCTCACCCATTTCACTCTCTTTGTTCTTGATGGCCATATCTCCAAACCAGTCATCCTTCAGGGCCTTGTGTTCAGGTTCAAGCTGTGCTGTTGGTTCACTGGCCCCTTGCCTTCTTCCTGCCTCAAGTCTCCTGGCATCCTGGCATCCTGAATGACTGTCTTTCTCATCTGTCTTCTCTGATTCAGTCAGACTCTGCAGCATTTGTCTGCTCTCCTCTCTTCGCTGCTGATGTCTCCTGTTCATCTCACCCCTTTCACTCTCTTTGCTCTTGACGCCCATATCTCCAAACCAGTCATCCTTCAGGGCCTTGTGTTCAGGTTCAAGCTGTGCTGTTGGTTCACTGGCCCTTTGCCTTCTTCCTGCCACAAGTCTCCTGGCATCCTGGCATCCTGAATGACTGTCTTTCTCATCCTGCTTATCTGATTCAGTCAGACTCTGCAGCATTTGCATGCTCTCCTCTCTTCGCTGCTGATGTCTCTTGCTCATATCAGCCCTTTCATTCCCTTGTTTTACTGCCATATCTCCAAACCAGTCATCCTTCAGGTCCTTGCGCTCAGGTTCAAGCTGTGTTGTTGGTTCACAGGCCCTTTGCCTTCTTCCTGTCACAGGTCTCCCCTGGCATCCTGAATGACGGTCTTCCTCATCCTTCTTCTCTGATGGATCTCTCAGACTCTGCAACATTTGCATGCTCTCTTCTCTTCTCTGCTGATGTCTCTTGTTGATCTCAGCCCTTCCATTCTCTTTGCTCTTGACGGCCATGTTGCCAAACCAGTCATCATCCAGGTTCAGGTTCAAGCTGTGTTCAGGTTCAAGCTGTGCCTTTTCTGCTGTTGGTTCACATGCCCTTTGCCGTCTTCCTGCCACAGGTCTCACCTGACTTCCTGAATGATGGTCTTTCTCATCCTTCTTCTCTGATTGATCAGTCAGACTCTGCAACATGTGTCTGCTCTCCTCTCTTCTCTGCTGATGTCTTCTGTTCATCTCAGCCCTTTCATTCTCTTTGTTCTTGACACCCATATCTCCAAACCAGTCATCCTTTAGGTCCTTGCGTTCAGGTTCAAGCTGTGTTGTTCGTTCATTGGCCCTTTGCCTTCTTCCTGCCACAGGTCTCACCTGGCATCCTGAATGATGGTCTTCCTCATCCTTCTTCTCAGATGGATCTGTCAGACTCTGCAACATTTTCATGCTCTCCTCTCTTCTCTGCTGATGTCTCTTGTTCATCTCAGCCCTTCCATTCTCTTTACTCTTGACAGCCATGTTGCCAAACCAGTCATCATCCAGGTTCAGGTTCAAACTGTGTTCAGGTTCAAGTTGTGCCTTTTCTGCTGTTGGTTCACATGCCCTTTGCCTTCTTCCTGCCACAGGTCTCCCCGGGCATCGTGAATGACGGTCTTCCTCATCTTTCTTCTCTGATGGATCTGTCAGACTCTGCAACATTTTCATGCTCTCCTCTCTTCTCTGCTGATGTCTTCTGTTCATCTCAGCCCTTCCATTCTCTTTGCTCTTGACGGCCATGTTGCCAAACCAGTCATCATCCAGGTTCAGGTTCAAGCTGTGTTCAGGTTCAAGCTGTGCCTTTTCTGCTGTTGGTTCACATGCCCTTTGCCGTCTTCCTGCCACAGGTCTCACCTGGCATCCTGAAGGAAGGTCTTTCCCATCCTGCCTCTCTGATTGATCAGTCAGACTCTGCAACATTTGTCTGCTCTCCTCTCTTCGCTGCTGATGTCTCCTACTCATCTCACCCCTTTCACTCTCTTTGTTGTTGACGGCCATATCTCCAAACCAGTCATCCCCCAGGTCCTTGTGTTCAGATCCAAACTGTGCCTTTTCTGCTGTTGGTTCACATGCCCTTTGCCGTCTTCCTTCCACAGGTCTCACCTGTGGTCTTGAGGGAAGGTTTTTCTCTGCCTTTACGTCACACAGCAGCCAATCCATTCCCTCGCTCGTGACCTGTTTTGCTTCTGGTTTGCTTCCTTTGTCAGCATTAGCCAAGCTATTTCTTTCCTGTTGTTGTTTGTTTCTGAAATCAGTCAGCCATTCCATCCCACATTTTTGCTGACACTTTGCTTGTTTTGGTTGTTCATTTTCCTCAAAGCTTCTATTCTCTTCACCACCTAGTCTCTTTACTGACTCTTTTTTGTCAATTTCAGCCAGTCTGCTTTCAGGTTTCAGCAGAGCATGTCTTGAGCTTTCTTCACTTTCAGTGAAAGTTGTTATTTGACTGTCCGGCATTGGTTGTTCTTTTTTGGACACTAATTCAACTTCAGATGCTTCTGCTCTTTTGTTCGATTGACTTGAGAGTTGCTCACCTTCATAGATGATGCCTTGAGATTTGACTGCATCCTGCCTTGTTTCATTTACGCACTCCATTCTTGTATCATTTGATACTTCGTACTCTGTAGTGTTTTTTTGTTCTTTCCGGATTCCATTGTCTTTCATGTATGATTGTTGTTCCTCTTGAGTGCTTTGCGCGTCTTGGAAATCTACCTCATTTTGTCCAATTTCTTTATCACATTCACTGTCCACCACTTTCTCCAGCTCCCTTTCCTCATCCGTTTCTTCCACCATGGTTGTTCCTTCCTGTTCAACCTCTATTTCCACTAGTGTGAATGAATCTTTTGTGGTATTCTTCTCCATCTTGCTGATGTTCACTATCATTATTTCTTTCTTATCAGGCTTGGGTGGTCTTTCTACTTGTGTGAGAGTCTCTTTTGTGATGTACTGTGATGCACACTCCTTGTGAGGCACCAGTTTGTCCAGTTGTCTTTCCTCATCTGTCTCTTCCACCACGGTTGCTTTTTTCTGTTCAGGCTTGGATGGTATTTGATCTTGTGTGAGAGCCTCTTTTGTGATGTCCTGCTCCTTTTGCAACTTTAACACTAATTTGTCCAGTTTTCTTTCTTCATCTGTGTTCACCACGGTTGTTTCTGTCTTTTCAGGCTTGGATCGTATTTCCACTCGAGTGAGAGCCTCTTTTGCAGTGTTGTGCGGTTTCAATGCCACTTTTTCTGGCTCTGTTTCCTCATTTGTCTCTTCCACCATGGTTGTTTCTTTCCTTTCAGTCTTGGGTGGTATTTTCACTTGAGTGAGAGCCTCTTTTGCAATGTTGTTGCCCTTGTGCAGCTCCAACACCACTTGCTGTTGCTTTTCCTCTCCCAGCCTTCTGTTGAGCTCAAGCATCCTTTCATCCCATTCCTTCTGCTGTTCCTCCTCCATTTTCTTCCACCTTTTTTCATATCTCTCTTCCACCATTTTTTTCCCCTTCTCAAATCTTTGCCTCATGGACTTAAGCTGCTCTTGCATCTCGTGCCATTTTTCCTGATCTAATCGCATTTGTTTCTGATGCTCATTTTTTGCCCTGTGCACCGCATTCTCCGATAGTTCCCTCATAGTGCCCTCTCCATTGCTTTGTCTCTGTGGCTTTGGCTCTACAACGTGGCCTTTGACTTTCCAATGATCTGCTTCTCTCTTAATGTTCTGCTGCTGTTCAATCAGTCTTGACAATTCCTCCTCCCGTGTCTTAGCCATTTCTCTTCGTCTCTCTTGATATTGTTCCATTTCCCTCTGCTTGGCATCATACTGCAGCTGCCACTGATTGTCAAGCTCCCTCATTTTATCATTGTGCCTGTTGAGCAACACAGTTTTCTTCAAATCAAACCTGTGCTCCATTTCCACCCGCTGCAACTCAAGCTGATGCTGCAGGTCCAGTTCCCGTTCCACACTTTCACCCTCCCCTGGTCTGCTCCATTCGTCCTGTTGCACTTTCTCGCTCTTCCTCGCCATCTCTGACATTCTCTGAATCTCTCGCGATGTCATCAGCTGGCGTTTAGATCGTAGGTGTTGCCTCTCCATTACCTCATTATCAGTGCTGCTGGTGGTCAATGGTGCAGGCATGTCCTGCCACTGTTGAAGTCTATGAAGCCGTTGCTGTTCTTTCTTAGCCTCTTCATCGCCATCCGGCCACTGTTGAAGTCTAAGAATCTGGAGAGAAAGGCTCTTTTCCAGCTGCTTGAGCATCTCCAATTCCTTCATCTCTTCCTTTGTCAGTCCGCAACTCCACTGATCAGATGTCTCATCCTGCACTACCTGCTGTTCTACCAGTTGCTGTTCTTTCTCCGCCTCTTCATCTCTCTTTCTCCTCATCTCAAATTTCATTGCAGCCTCCTCCAGCCTCCTCTTCTCTCGCTTCTTGATCTCCTGAAACTTTCTCTGCAGCTCTTTGGCCTCCTGAAACGTTCCCTGCAGCTCTTCCTTTGTCGGCCTGCAACTCCACTGATCAGATGTCTCGTCCTGCACTACTTGTTGTAGCAGTTGCTGTTCTTTCTCAGCCTCTTCATCTCTCTTTCTCCTCATCTCAAATTTCATTGCCGCCTCCTCCAGCCTCCTCTTCTCTCTTTTCTTGATCTCCTGAAACTTTCTCTGCAGCTCCTTGGCCTCCTGGAACTTTCTCTGCAGCTCCTTCAGTTTCTCCTCCTCCAGAAGTCTGAGTTCCCTCAGCCTCTCCTCCTCTCTTTCTCTTGTCGCTCTTCTCTTAAATAGCCGTTTAGCACAGCAGCGACACAGTTTGAGAATGAAAACCCAGCATGTTGGGGCCTCTTGACAGCATGTTGGGGTCTCTTCACCACTCTCAGACTGGTACTGCAGAGGAATGTCCACTGCATTGACTGTGTTGGCGATACCTGCTCTCTGCTGTCCTTGTGCAAGGCCATTCCTCGCCTGCCTACAGTCACGCAGTTGACGCTTCCTGGCCATATGGTCACGTTGTTTCTTGTTCATGGCCTGCTTTGGCTTTGGCAGATTGTCATAATCTGGTTCCTTCGGGATTTCGACATGGGCACTTGCACGGCCTGGCCTACCCTTTTTGCCTTTCCTGGAGGTACGTGGACCTGCAACACTATAAATTGGGAAGATATGATCATGCCATCGAAAACAACATTGGGAAAGTCATAAAAACAAAAAATATCATCAAATATTAATACGGGGTGTAAATAATTGTCAATATGTATAGATGCATCAATCCTATTGCAGATGATTGAATGGAATCGTATATGGTGGGGCATTCTTAAGATTTGAAAATAATCAAATTGCTGGCCCTTGCCCAATGCCCTAGTTCCATAACATAATAGAAGTGAAAAGGTAAGTTAATTGGAAAAAAATCTAATTTAATTGGATTTTAATCGTATCGCGCATCGTGGGGCATTCTTAAAGGTGCACTGTGTAATGTTTTTATGGTGCATTCCAGTCTGTGTAAAGCCGGATCACACCGCACTCTCGATTAAAAGGTGCCAAACATAAACAAAAACTGTGTAAAATTGAAAGAAAAATGTCTGCACACTTAAATCCCCTTTGTGTTCTTTTTAATAGGCCAAGCTTTCGGTCTACTGACCTTCCTCAGGGCTCAGTTACAAATGGAACATACCTCTATGGTGCATTCCAGTCTAAAATCATCCTAGTAGGAGATCGCACTTATCCTACCTGGACATATCAGCTGCCGTTCCTGACAGTTGAAGTGGAAGTTCTACATCCATAGCAACCGCCGCGGTTGAGCTGACTTTAGCGAGGTGTTTTGATACGAGCCAAAAAAAAGCCATAATGGATGCGCTGTCATAATGTTACATTTATGTTGATACAATATCATGCAATAACATGAAGATTATGCTGAGTAAAATGACGGTGTTTGGAACAGCTGCATAAAAGAGAAATGGAGTTTCACTAATTATTGACATTTTAAATAACGGCTCCATGGGGGCTGCCATTATTATCCGACTTCGATTTGTTGAGGTGGAAGTAGTGCGAGTCACCCCGACCTCGCTAGTTGGAGCTCCCACTTCGTGTTTTTCGTGGTAGGAGGTTGGATAAGTGCGATCTCCTACTAGGATGATTTGGGACTGGAATGCACCATTAGTATAGTATGTCACATAAGTGAGTACACCCCTCACATTTTTGCAGATTTGTAAGTATATATTTCCATAGGACAACATTAAAGAATAGTTAGTAGATAGTTAGCAACATATATAACATTAGAGAAGGGGCCGTGTTGGCCCGAATGGTCTCGAAAGGGATTGTGTGAGATTTTAATGAGGTCCTATGGAGAGTATCACAATCTGCTTCAGTAGTCACAGTACATGTTTCTTTTAGGTGTAATTCAGATTTCCAATGTTGACAGCATTCATGCATCCCCAAATCATGTCAGTCCCACTACCATGCTTGACTAGCCAGATGATACACTTTTTTGTAAAACTCACTTGCTTACCACCACACATGCTTGACACCATCTAAAGCAAATTTGTTTATGTTGGTCTCTTCAGACCACATGACATGGTTCCAGTGACCCGTATCCTTGGTCTGTTCATCTCTCTTGAGACCAAGAGACGAGGGGTGTACTCACCTATGTGACATACTGTTGTTCATTTCCAGAATTCATGCTGCCCATTCACAATTGTCACCTTTTCCATTAACCACCACCATCAATTTCTAAGTAAGCTTATTCATTATGACTGGGAAAATGGCACTTTTCACACATGAAAAGAGTGATCTCCACAGTCCGCCATTTTGTATGTACAGAAATAAGCATTTTAGCTGCAAAACTTACTGTACTTTGGTATTATTAGTAATGTATTGGTTAATTATTTCGTAAATATTCAGACGTCACAGTAGACGGCACAGTTTCAATGAGCAGCATAGTTGCAATACCTACTCTGGCCACCATCTTACACAGTGCACCTTTTAAGTATTGAAAATAATGGAATCACTGCCTTAAGAAATCGATATCAAATTGTGATTTCCATCCCTAATATATTAATACATACATATAACTTACATAATACACATAAGAATTAATAAAACAGTTTTGTTTCAAAATGGTGTATGCCCATTTTGTAGAATGTTGGGACATTTTTGTATTGGGTATTGCACTGGATTGCATTGCAAAATGCACTTTATATATGTTAAAAAGTATGTTCTCAAAATATGTGAATGGCAAGAATTCACACATACGTATGTGATAGGACCTCTGAACAGTCATTTCCAATAATAAAATGCAAAAGTAAAAAAATGGTGGATGCACCGTTTTTGCAATGAAACTCTATATTTATACACATAAATAAATGGGTTCAAAACATGATAGTAATTGTCGTTGTGTTGTGTCACAAAGGGGTCATACCTCAAAGTGAGGTCACTGTTGCCTTGTGTACCATCTGACAGGATTTGGCTAAAGGGGCGGGTGTCAGTCCGTTGTGCTGACGGTGCCCAGTCCTTCATAGCTTTGCTCTGTAACACAAAGTATATTCATCACTTCATCAGTTCATTTCTACATTGAAGACACAAAAACTGCTTTCACAGTATTGACTGTATTGATACCATGACTGCAAACTAGACTGCATGGTCACAGATTGAAAAAAGTGTGGTAAAGTTTGTAATTGACCAACATTTTTTGGACATTAATATCGTTTTTTTTACTGGGAGGAAATCCATTCTGGTTCAAGAACTCCTGTTATCCCAGAAAATCTGGGATCTGAAAATCTTTAAACAAAACTTCGTCCTCACAACAGTCTCAGTAAACATCTCCAAAAGTGTCATGCAAAGCAGCATTTTCTCCACGCTCAAATTGATC
Organism: Engraulis encrasicolus; assembly: GCF_034702125.1. Taxonomy (NCBI): domain Eukaryota; kingdom Metazoa; phylum Chordata; class Actinopteri; order Clupeiformes; family Engraulidae; genus Engraulis; species Engraulis encrasicolus. Next base: position 30,534,498 of record NC_085864.1, on the reverse strand, counting down.
TACATCCACATCTATCAATATAAAATAATATAGTAGATTACACAAATACACATATTACATAGTAGATTACACAAAATGTGTGTAACATTTTAACATTGAGCATGTCAAAACAAATTTAGGTTCTGTGATGAGAGGCTGTATTTATTTGCATCAACTACTGAAATAACCTGCAAGCTTTCACAGGTCAGGCACAAATAAACGCAAGTTACTGACAATTGCTTGTCTACAGAGTGACTTCAGCCTTTGTTCTCAAATCTGAAATCATTTTAAAGACTTGTATCCCTTCACCAGAATTGTGCATTATCAATCGCTACAACAGCAGCATTTCCCTCTTAACACATTCTCTCTCCTCCACCACTAATCCTTACAAGTCGAACTCGTGGACCAACTAGACAATGTAATGTATTGTTATTTCCTCTACTATATTTGAAAATATTGATCTCACCACTGAAGAAAAACGATCTTCACATAATGTTCACCATCTAAACGAGTAAGCTGTCCTGAGGTTTTCAACTTGACAAATTAATATTCTACCTGAAGATTCTGTAACTGTAATGGCCCATTTTAACATGGAAACTTTTGACATCAACTCTTGCCATGTAGCTGTCATTCTACCATGGGAACCATTATGACATCACTTCATGCTTGTCTATCCAGCACGGTGTTCCATGATGTGCCCATAGACTGTATGCTGATATTGGCCACACAGTGATGTAATTTTATTTTAATTGACTACACTTAACTATCAAAACAGTGTTCTCTACTGTGTTCTCAGTGTTTTCTACTTTTTTTTTCTACTGTCCATACAAAACTTCTGTAGATTAAGTTTTCTTGGTTTTCTCAGTTTAATAATGTCATTAACAAAGTCCCACAAGTCCCATCACTTGTTGCTCGAATCAAACGCTGTTACTGAAACTACTAACACTTGTCTACAAATTCACTTCACAGGGTCTTCATCTACCTTATCTAATCTAATTTTAAAGACACAAGACCCAAAGAGTAGTTTTTTTTTCTTTTCTCAACCGTTATTATAACACAATTATAAAAAGAACAGTTCTTCTTTGCTTTTTCTCAGTGGTTCAGTTTCTCAGTGGGTACACACACACACACACACACACACACACACACACACACACACACACATATACACACTCACGCACACACACACACACACACACACACACACACACACACACACACACACACACACACACACACAAATTATCCCCTTTAGACCCCCCAGGGGTCCCGAACCCCCACTTTGAAAACCACCTACTTACAAATCCGACTCTTTGATCATTTTCTCAGTGTTATGTAGTGAAATACTTCTCAACACCCTTGTTATCCAGCCTAAACTCTGTGTTCTATACATGAAATCAGGTCAGAAACATTCAATATTTAGGCCTACCTTTTTGGAGTCTTCACCAATGCCCTTTGATGCCCATAATAATTGCCATACATGAGCAAATTAATGTGCTGTCTATCTTGTGAGTTATAGCTTGACAAATGACCATTCTAGTTCAAGATTCTGTAGCTGTAATATTCCACCATGGAAACTACTATGACATCACCTCTTGCCATCTAGATACTGTAGCTGTCATTCTACCATGGGAACCATTATGATGTCATCACTTCTCACTTCACATGGCACACTGTATTTGGGCTCATGTATTTTCATGGCAATAACAAGATTTGTATAGCACATTATCAGACATAAAATACAATACATGTGTTTTCATGTTTTATGCTTACTTTTGGCCCACAATTAATTAAGTTAAAGGGTAACGTTTAGGTTAAATTTATAACTAAATATATACTGGATGTTGTCAGGAGAGGTGTTCTGAAACATATATGTGAAATTCACCGTCTATAACAAAGCCAAACTGCAATATTTTTATGAAAATGTATCATTTTACAGCTACTTCTGAAATATTGGGTTCGTCGCTGGCAGAGCCTCTATGACGTAGATAGAGGGAGTCCAACTAAAGTTCTGGCTCAGCTCTCGCTTGTGGATGTAGGCTTACCAACCATTTTGGCAGTTGTAGAGAGGCTGGGAAAAGTGGACAGTTATATTGTATATGGGCTATTGAAAATGGTCTATTACTGAGTTTGTGCATTGTGTATTAAAAAAGAAGGATCAGCGGGTCTATCGGTTTATCTAGAATATGAAACTGTTCTGGGTCTCCGCGCTGTCTGTGACCATGCGTAATTTGCGATTATAAACAGGGGGCGATATCTAGGCCTATCTCTCCTTTGCTTTCACATGAGAGATGCATTTCATAGGCAAATCTAAAACAGTCTCAAAGTAAACAATTACATAGGCTACTTAGAAACAGCGACTACTTTTTCCCAAAAACGGCATTTTGTGGAGTAACGACATGCCTGCCGCCATGGACTTGCGCCCTCTGTCCATGGTGCTGAAACCGCGGCACTACTCTTATGTGAAGCACGTTACAGTTTCACGGTTGGCTTGCAGGCTACAAAAAGACCAAACTATACAATAGGCTATGGTTGAAGGCACTACCCTTTGCCGACATGATGAGAAATAATATGGTCACTGTGCGTGGCATGGCGTCAAACGTTTCCTACTCGGTGCAAAACAATAACTCATAGCACCCGAGAAAAATGCCATGTTGTAAAAATGACATATAGACTATTTTCAATTTCAGTTCACTGCTCAGTGGGCCTATTACATGAAACTTCAATAAAGCTCATCCACATGCACGTCACAAAACAATAAACCAGGCGGCGGGACTTTCGATTATATTCCCTCCAAAAATGTCCGAATGTCACAAAAAACAGTTATTTGCATTGTCCGTAATTATACCAAACTAAAAACGTATTCCCGTAGGCTAGAAGAAATTAAGTCTTCAGCTGCTATAATCCTCGTTACAAAACTGAAACAAAAATGCCAGCACAAATATTAGGCACATCACAAGCGGAGAAAGCGTTCCTTTGATAGAGAGGACCTGCGTAAAGTGTAAAGTGTTGTAAAGTGCTGTGCGCACGTTTGGTTGCCGGTTTTACACATTACGGGGATAAACATGCCAGGTCCAAATTACTAACAGGAAAAGAGGGACGATGACAAAGGGGATGAATCGCCAGGAAGACAGGGATGATCTTTCTCGCAGAGCAATGTTGCCTGCAATGTTGTCTCGCCTGGTTTTGTGTAGGCTAGGGTTATGACACGCAATCCACCGCTGGACCAGCTGGCTATCAGCAATCGCCGCAAGAATCAAACCTGTTTCAAATCCTGGTCATCCCTCGTGAGTGTACTATGCTACTCACGCATATAGGTTAGTTAAAACATTGCTACGACCCAATTTGGCAGACTGTCCACTCCATGCGCAAAATACACAACGTCGGAAGGGATTCGGTTACTGACAGACACGAGGCACGAAGCAGTCCTCAACTTCAGAAAAAAAGATGGAGATGTGGATATGCTACGTAGGTCTGGAGAAAGAGGTTCACTCTCTCCAGCAGTTCAAAACCAGCGTGTCACGTAGGTTATGCTTCGGAAGCATATCGTTTTTTTCCGACAAAAGCGAAGCGCCATAAAGTCACAGTCAAGCTTCCAGGCTATAGGCCAGCACAGCAGCGTTAATAAACTCCAAAATAGTCATTTGACATAGGCCTGGCAATATTACTGTGCAAACGAAGTGTGGGGGATTGGGGCAATAAAAACAGTCGGTGGTGGTAGTGCGCGATAGCTCTGTGATGGGGAGGGGGATTCTTTTGGCTACACCTAGCCTACCCAACTCACGACTCTGGATGCAACCGAGAATCTCCACAATGAGGGAAACACATCGAAAATATAAAATTGAATATGCTATATGCACAAATAGAGTTCATATCAATCAAACATTCTATTAGGTTAACAATGTTATTTTGAAACCGAATGAAGTGCCACATAATAACGGTCTGGCACACCCTCATGGCGCTGCTGCAGCGCATTGACATGAAGGAAATGTTCGCAAGCACCTACAAAAAATATTATTATTATTTTAAATAATAAAACGGTTCGGACAGTATCTGGTGGATACTGCCACTGTTTAAGGCAATTTAACTTGTTGAAATTTAGCCTATAGGTTTGGAAAGGTGTTACAATATTAGAATCTGGCCTATTCTCTGCGGTGCTTAGTATGTCTGTAGAACGCGGCGACTCCCTCTATCTACGTCGGATTCTAAATGTTTGTTTAAAAGAAGCCGCCGTTATTTTTGCCAAAGTTTTCTGAAAATGTTGTTTATGCAATAATTCGGTATTTTGACGTATATCACATCTAAATTGATGTATTGGGGTTCTTAAAATGAGATTTAGTGGTGTTTAACCTACAAGTTACACATGTAGGCCTAGACCCATCTTCCCTGATAAACCTTCTGATATCAAACGTTCAGAAATTAGAAAACTATTCATATCAGATACTGACTTGTGCATAGTCTCACCTCTAGAGGGGAAAAATCCATGTATCATTGGCTAGCCATCTAAGCAAATCAAATGATCTGCTGACCCACAATAATGGGTCATAGTTTATTTTCATATCTTGCCCCCACTTTTTACGTTCCCTAATTACTTCAAGTATACAAGCCCATAAGCTTGTTAAGAAGAAATGGTGTGAATGGCAGAGGTGGAAAAGTAACTTATTACTTTTACTCAATATTGTACTTGAGTAGCTTTTATGAATACTTTGTACTTTTTAAGTACATTTTTAAATTAATACTTTTACTTGTACTTGAGTACATTTTGACCCAAGTACTTTACTCAATTACACTGGAACCTGGCCTGAGTACTGAGTAAAAAAATTTGACTGAGAGACAAAATGCCATGCACAATAATGCCACAATCCGCCAGAAATGAAAGATTGTGCAGGATGGCACACAGCATTTCCACTATTTTACTATCTTGTATCAATGTATTGGATGATGGCTGGTGCCAAGCAAGAGATAGAGGTTATGGAGGACGATATTCAAGAAAAATAAACATGACATTCTCAAGAGGAAAGCTAATTAAAAGTAACTAAGTACTTTTTACTCAAATTACATTTTAAGTGAAGTACTTTTTACTTTTACTTGAGTAGATTTTTAGATAGGTACTTTTACTTGTACTTGAGTAGAATTTAGGCAAAGTAAAGATACTTT
>NC_085864.1:30481862-30524362 GCF_034702125.1 Engraulis encrasicolus | reverse complement strand
ATATGTTTTTTTCCCTCTGTGGCAATGAATTGAAATATACGTACATGTCCATTCATTACTAATAATCCAAAGGCGTTTAATGGGTTAACCAAGATTGTCTGAATGTCTAATAACATACTAACTTGTTCAGTTCAATTAATTGTAATTATATGCTAGATCTAGAGAGCTACGTAGAATGGTTTGAAACTATGGAACTCAGCTGTGTTAACTGAACTAGGGAATTGAGGAATGAGGGCCAAAACATACCAAGACGGAACGGAACGGTCCCGGGACGAGGGCGGTCTTTCTGCTTAGTTTTGGTCGGCGTGTTTTTCTCTGCCTTTCACACTGACGGCGTCGGCGTGCGCGGCCAGTCCTATTCAAAAACCTCCCCACAGCCAAAGCTAGCATGCTACTTTGCCATTCATTTGAATGAGACACCGCCGGTCGTCGGCGTGAAAAATACGCTTGAGTTCTATTTTCCAAATGCAGCGCGGCGCGGAGTCGGCTCCCGCGCCGCTGACGCTCGACTACCGCCGGTTGGTGTGTAAGGACAGATATGTTTCAATGTATTTTCACCGACGCCGGTAAAAAACGTGGCCGTTCCACGACGCTTTACCGCCTTGGTGTGTAAGACCCCTGAGCCTGTTTCCCTCCCAAAATAAGATGGAGTGTTACTTTGACACAGCTTAAGTGCTTGTCTCCATCGTTGACATCATTAGGCCATCCCCCAGTCACAGTAAAATAGCTACGGGGGTGTTTTCATCATCAGTAACGCATGAGTTGATCTGACACACAAGGGTCATGACCAGAAATCAGTCAAAGTCAAATGCCTTTGGTGCGAGTGAACAAAAGGAAAGGGTTGATCTCTGGTCAAGTCACCATGATGGGAAGAGAGTAGTAGAGTGGAGAAGACGCGCTCACACTATCGCTTAAATATTGTAACAGTTCTTAACTAGGTGCTGAATCCCACATAAAACATAAATGAATGAAGGAAGCGAAGGACAGCACTCGAATTCGTGGGCGAATAAGCAAAGAAAAAATCTGAGGAGTGCTGTCATTCGCTTCCTTCATTCAAGAGAGTAGTGGAGACCAACAGTGTAGGGTAGCTGGTTTATAGAGGCGGATTTTAGTGTGTTATTAATCATTACCTCTGATCAATTCAAGGAGAAATAAAAAGAGGACAACAGACCTATGTATATTGGGTGGAAATCTTTTTTTTTCAAATCAGCCAACGTGTGGTTTAAAAATCTAGCATCAGCGTTAGTTCTGGTCAGTTCCTAATCTGCAAATGGGTGGCATGTGTGTATTTTACTTTTTGATATTAGGAGGGCATTGGCAGGCTTGTGAAGAGGTCAAGGGAGCATTGTGCAGCCTTATCATGAGGCCAAAGTGGGGGAGAACAACTGACCTAAGCCGTCCTCCATCCACAGTTCAGAAGTTCATGAACATGTAGTGACATGTTGGGGCTGAGAAGGCTCCTTCCTATTCTTATTTCTGAAGCCACAGCTTAAAGTGATACTGTCCCATTTTTGGAAATAAGCTGATTTTACACCTCTCCTTGGGTTAAATGGTTGAGTTTTACCTTTCCCCTGTACTTCCTGTCGTTCACTGAGTATGGCAGTGTAAATGTTGTCTTTTGAGTCAATTAACATTGAGTCCTATGAGACCAGCTGGCGGCTAACTGTAATCTAAGCTGGCTAAGCTGTGGTCAGACAGCCAGTGTAAAAACGAATGGGCTGGGATGAGATGAGATCACACCCCATGATTCAAATAACACAAAGGCAGGGCCAGGGCCCAGAGGGCTGGCGCATGTCCTGTGCATTACGTAAAACATTGCAATATATGCTATTGTATTATTACACTGACTTGATTCCAAACGACTTATAGTTATTTAGATACAGGATATTGATAACAGTCCCTGAAGCAATGTGGGTTCAGATGCCTTACTCAAGGACGCTTAAGCCATGAAAGTTACAGGAATCGACCCTGCAACGGTCAATCCCAAAACATTCAGCTACAGTGCATGCATGTTTGCATACTGTACATATTGGCCTACTTTATCTAATATTGCAAGTGTTGTCATGCAAGCTGCAGTAAGTAGTTTACTCCATAATAAGGCAAAGTGCAGTAACTACATATTTTGCCAAAATTGAGTTTCGACTGAAAATTGTCTTCATTGCACATCCTTTATCTTGTGACCAAGCCTTTTGTGGCCCAAATGTTTCCAGTTTTAGAGTTATTGTGTGTGAATTTCCAACCAAATACCCTAGGCCAATGTTTCCCAACCAGGGGTACGTGTACCACTAGGGGTACGCGAGCACATTACAGGGGGTACTTGGAAAGATGTTATTATCATAACAAATGTATGGAGCAGTCACATCAGGACATAGAAAGTGATATAGAACATGATTTAGGGCAGGGGTGCTCAACTGGCGGACCCAGGTCCGGATGCGGACCCAAACGCAATGTCATCCGGACCAAGACAAAATCCATCTGTATTTAATATGTATAAATTATACATGAGATTTCACTGCCATGCGATCTGTATTTCTGCGAAGCCAGTCTTATGACAAATAAAAGTATCATCACTATGACAACTCAGTGAGTGAGCAAGAGGCCAGTGCGGCCAGCGAGTGAGGCTATTTTCTGCATCGGTCCGTAGCGACTTTTTTGGACCCTGGAAACATACGAAATTTGGCGAGTGGACCTTTTCAGTTTCTAGTTGAGCACCCCTGATTTAGGGGGTACTCATGGCACAACTAAGAGGTTTAGGGGGTACGCGAGACAAAAAAGGTTGTGAAACACTGCCCTAGGCTTTGAAGGCATGTTCTGAGTTTCAATGTTAGCATCGTTACTTGTAGGGCAGAATAGCTGGATGCTTGTCTGAAATGGTTGGTGTGAAGATGGTGTTGGTGTGCTCTGCTGTGTTGCAGGGGTGCTGTTCGGCCTGAAGGTGGTGAATAACGACATCCACCCGGGGGGCACCACCAATGTCATGGGCATCCCCGTGGCCAACAGACACGCCTGCTGGGTGGAGCTGGTCATCATACACATCCTGAACCCTGGGTGAGACGCACACACGCACACGCACGCGCACGCGCATGCACACACACACACGCACGCTCAGTCAGCTCACTCACTCACTCACTCACTCACTCACTCACTCACTCACTCACTCACTCACTCACTCACTCACTCACTCACTCACTCACTCCCTCACTCAAGTCGCGCCTTTGAGACTCAAAGAGCCTTTGAGAACCGAATGCAAATCGATGCAAACTGGAAAATACTCGTTTTTTTCTCCGCAAACCATGACCACAACGTGAACATCAGCAGGTTCAACCAGGTAACACACAGACACGTACGAAAAAATGCAGACCCCGCTATATATGCACATTGTTCACAGGTAAGCACTTCAGTTCCTAACGTAACTGGTGCGGGAACGGACACTGACACCGTTCTGGTTTGGCTGAAAACAGTGTCACTCACTCACTCACTCACTCACTCACTCACTCACTCACTCACTCACTCACTCACTCACTCACTCACTCACTCACTCACTCACTCACTCACTCCTTTATAATTTAGTAAGCAAACAGACAAAGGATATTTCACATAGAGAGCACAAGTACAGCATTCATGTGCTATTTAGTTGTTTTGTTGTATGTGTATGTGTTGTAGGTGTGTTGTTTTGGCAACCAGCAAGGATGTACATCTCGCACGAGCAGCAGGCAACGCATGCAAACCAATCATGCATGTGTAAAAGCTCACACATCTGGAACCAAGAGTTTACAAGCAGACACCCAGCACCTTGGGGTTAGAGACTGCACCCTTACTTCATGTAGTGTTTCTCAACGGGGGCACTACAGCCCCTTAGGGGGCGTTGAGGAAACTTAGGTGGGCGTTGAGAAGGATACAGCTTCCTGGGGTCAGAGCTTAGTTCCCATTGGGGGGCATTATACAATTTGATTTTTCAATACTAAGCGGGGCGTTGGCAGGCTTATGACGAGGTCAAGGGGGCATTAGGAGGCTTATGATGATATCAAGGGGGCGTTTGTGCAAAAAAAAGGTTGAGGACCACTGATGTAGCAAATGCAAAAAGACGAGAGGTGAAGGGAAGAACAGAACAGAACAGGACAGGACAGGAAAGGAGAAGAAGCGCAGGAGAGGAAGGTTAAGAGACGGAGGAGAAGAAACAGAGTGGAAAAAAGGAAGGCAGAGGAAATAAGAGGGAGAGATGAGACATGGGAGAGGGAGGGAGGAAGGGAGGACGGGAGGGAGGGCAGGGAAGAACATTCTCTCCACTCTGTAATTACTGCCGTGTGCGTGCGTGCGTGCGCATACGTGTGTGTGTGCGTGCGTGCGTGCGCATACGTGTTTGTGTGTGTGTGCGTGCTTGTGTGTTTGTGTGTGCGTGTTTGTGTGTTTGTGCGTATGCATATGTTTGTGTGTGTGTGTGTCTGTGTGTGAGAATAGGTGTGTGTGTGTGTGTTTGCGTGCATGTGTGTGCGTGTGTGCGCATGTGTGTGTGTGTATGTGTGTGTGTGTGTGTGTGGTAATTACAGTACCCTTCAGCTGGGAGCTAGAGTTGTGCTTGTGCGCATCTGTTACGATGCATAATTACAGTGTGCTGTGTGTTTTGCATGGAGAGAGAAGAGGAGAGAAGGGAGAGAGAGCTGCACATTCTCAACACAGGCACACTGCTGTCTCTTCTCTTTTCTTCTCTTCTCTTCTCTTCTCTTCTCTTCTCTTCTCTTCTCTTCTCTTCTCTTCTCTTCTCTTCTCTTCTCTTCTCTTCTCTTCTCTTCTCTTCTCTTCTCTCTTTCTCTCCTCTCCTCTCCTCTCCTCTCCTCTTCTCTTCTCTCTTTCTCTCCTCTCCTCTCCTCTCCTCTTCTTTTGTTTTCTTTTCTTTTCTTTTCTTCTCTCGTCTCGTCTCCTCACCCCTTTTCTTTTCTCTTCTCTTCTCTTTTCTTTTGTGTTGTCTTCAGGACCTCCTTCGTAGGCCACCTTGCAGGAATCCTGGTGGGCCTTCTCTACACCAAGGGGCCACTCAAGAACATCATGACAATATGTGCAGGTACCAACACGTGCAGTGTGTGTGTGTGTGTGTGTGTGTGTGTGTGTGTGTGTGTGTGTGTGTGTGTGTGTGTGTGTGTGTGTGTGTGTGTGTGTGTGTGTGTGTGTGTGTGTGTGTGTGTGTGTGTGTGTGTGTGTGTGTGTGTTTGAGAGAGAGAGAGAGAGAGAGGAGTGAAAGAGAGCGAGAGTAAAGTGTGTGTGTGTGTGTGTGTGTGTGTGTGTTTGTGTGTGTGTGCGTGCGTGCGTGCGTGCGTACGTGTGTGTGTGTGTGCCCTTTGATGTACAGATGCTCTGGTGGGAATGTACATTTTGAGGTTAGCATCCGTGCCGAGAGAGAGAGAGAGAGAGAGAGAGAGAGAGAGAGAGAGAGAGAGAGAGAGAGAGAGAGAGAGAGAGAGAGAGAGAGAGAGAGAGAGTGGGAAAGACAGAACACCCATGTGCATGGTGATGTTTGCGTTTGAGGCTTTGCACCTCATCACACCATCAGTAACATGTCTACTAGGGGTGGGCGATATGGCAATCACAACTTTTTAACAAAAAATCGATTCCAATTTTTTATCACGCTCTTCCATCAAAATAATAAAAACAACAACAAAAAAGCAGGCATTTTATATACTTAATATTTGTAATTAGCGATTAATTACAGGTACATGTAAACACACTGATGACACTCAAAAAGTGCACAATTGGAACAACAATACTAAGTAAGCAGACATCACTCTGACACTGATAGTAAACATCCTCACTGCAAGATGATCTATACGATTTCTCCACTCGAGACGATCTCACGATTCACGATTTAGTATTGTCATATTGCCCACCCCTAATGTATACCATTCAGAGATAAAGAAAATCCAGCTGTGTAGCTGGCATACCGGTACATAGACTCACATACAGGGGTTGTACAAAATAACTGAGACACCTGTCATTTTAGCTTCCTCTTGCATCCACAGTTAACCCTGTTGGATGTGGTTCATCCTTCTAGGTGGTATGCAGACATTACCTTGGATACCGTGGCTCTTGATACATCACAAAGACTTGCTGTCTCGGTCAAAGATGTAATAATTACACGTGCACCAAGAATTTCCCCTTTTTGAACTCTGATATGTCACCCACAATGTTGTGTCTATTGCAAAACTGTGCTCTTACCCAGCTAATTGAACCTTCACACTTCACTTTACTAGTGCAATGTGCCATTAATGACGATTTGCCAACAGGCTGGTCCACTTGAGCCATGAAACATCCCACAGTAAAATGACAGGTGTCTCAGTTATTTTGTCCAACCCCTGTAGACAGATGCAGTATATGGTCCACTTTTCACTATACCTGAGTTCTAAAAAGGCACTGTTTGTTTAGTGGACTAAAACAAAAACATTAAATTTGTGATTTCATGGCTTGTGATTTTTTTTTTTTTTGATTTAGGAATGGTGGAAAGTGGATTTTATCTTCGTCCGGCTACGTACTACAATTCCTCAGGTGTGTATCCTCAGGTTCACATTGCCGATGCTTGATTATTATTTTGAAAATAGCACACACAGAACACTTTTAAAGCCACACAGACGTCTATTTTCTGTTATTTATTTTTTCAGTGCAGTAAGATTAACGTTTTGACATGCGTCTTCATCAGAGTCCTCCGTGTGGCACCAGATTCTTTTTACTTATTATTTAGTCCTGTTCTGGTTGCTCCGGATTGTCAATTTAGAAGTGCGGAGTGCTTCACTTTTAACACTTTTAATGCTTTTGCATCTTTATGAATGTAAACACTGGTGGAGACCCTTTGTAATTTTGAGTGGAAAAAGCAATACAACTCTAGACGTGCGTACGTTAGCTTAATTCAGAAAAAATGTCATTAGAAGCATTTCACATTTCTTTTAATGTGTTAGTGGAAAGGTAACCCAAGCTCTAATCATTGAATTAGGTTAATTCAGGTGAATTGAGAAATTAACCATTAAAACCAACCATTACATTTTGTGTGTGCGTGTGCGTGTGCGTGTGCGTGTGCGTGTAGGAGCCAGCGGAAGACGAAACCCTAATCCTGCCAATGACTCCACTCGGCCTCCTAATGCATCTGGCCACCGAGCCTCCTATCCCTCCTATCCCTCACGCAACAACACATATCCCTCAAACACACCGAGTTACTCCAACACATACAGCAACTCTCATACAAACCCTCCTAATGGGAACACGGGTACAGGTGGTTCCAGTGCCCCCAGTGCCCCCAGTAACCCCAGTGCCCCCACTGCCCCCAGTGCCCCCACTGCCCCCAGTGCCCCGCCGTATGAGCAGCACCCCTACACAGCAGGCCTGTCAGAGGCGGAGCAGTACCAGGAAGCCATCAGAGCCAGCTTCAGCAGCAGCCCAGGTCAGTGCAGTGCCAACCACGGAGGACACACACACACACATACACATACGGATGCATATTCACACACACACACACACACACACACACACACACACACACACACACACACACACACACACACACACACACACACACACACACACACACACACACACACACAAATGCACATTCATGCACATTCATGCACACGCACGCACATATACAAATTAACACACACGCACACACAAACACACACTCATGAATGCACATCCACACACAGACACAGACACACACACACACACACACACACACACACACACACACACACACACACACACACACACACACACACACACACACACACACACACACACACACACACACACACACACTCACTCAACACATTCACTGGCACAGCAAACCTACAGTGCACTAAACAAATGGTGACCTCTCTGCAATGCTCTCTTAGAGAGTTGTTGTTCTCTGCTGTGCTTTTGGCTCCATCTAGTGGAAGCTCCGCAGCCTGTGTAACTGTGTATGTACCTGTTTTGTCACTTTGGACAAAAGTGTCTGCTAACTGTTACGAAAACCAGGCACGGGGTCAAGCATTGGTGTCAGTTTTAACTCTTATGCACTTTACTTGGAAATATGCTACTACTACTACTGTTACTATTAGTGTTGAGTGTTCTACTCTCAACACTATTGTGTTGCCTTTTTAACAATGACAATAAACTCTTGAATCTTGGTTACATGCATGTGGATATTTTTAAATGGGGATATTTTTTCATCTGTTAACGTGTAAACACGACATTTGTATAAATATAAAAACTCCATTGTGACAGGTGCGTTTTAGCCCCCTAAATGAGAACATTTTAAAACTGGAAGTTTGAATTGCACGTTCTCAAACTCTGTTTATGTTTAGGCCTAAATAAGAGGCCAAAATCAATGTGTTTTCAAAAAGATCCTTATACATGTAAACAGCTTCATATATTTTTTAAAACCGTTTGGGAATGTGTAATACACGTGTGTGATATACGTACGGAATGTGCAGGGCCCTAAATTAACTTTTTTCATTCCCAGCCAAAATTGCTTGTAGATGTTAATCTCACTAGTAGGGATGCAAATTATCGATTAATTCATTAATCATTAGTTGATAGCCTTAACTACTAAATCTAAAATTTTTAATTAAATATTGAGATAAAATACCACATTTAAATGAATTCTATTTCAATTCTTTAATCCAAAGGTGATTTCATATTATTCCCACTATTCACACCCCTCTTCACACACACACTCTTCACATACCCATTTCACCTGGGATTCTTGTCAGTTGAGTTGTCGATTAATTGTGATTAATGTTTTTTAATCGATTAACGCGTTGATCGATTAAAGTCGATTAATCAATCGTTTGCATCCCTACTGTGCCAAACACACACTCACGAATGGGTCAAAGCTTATAAGTTGGTCTTTTCTACCAGCCAAACTGAAATTTCACCAGCATTTGGCCAGTTGGCTGGTGTAAATTTAGAGCCCTGCGTACGTGTAAACAACTTCTCAGTGTGATTGTATGTACGTGTGTATTGAATTGATTGTACCGTGTTCTGTCTGTGTCCATCAGGAGGCTCCTCCCAGTCCCAGTCCAGGCCTGAGGATGGCCTCCACGTCCCTCCAGAACCCACGTTAGACTTAGACGAGATCCGCAGACGCCGGCTGCAGCGGTTTGCCAAAGAAAGTGCCAAAGGAAGTGCCAAACTTCCACGACGTACGAAAAAGTAATGGGGGGTGGGGGACTCTGTGGACGTGCACTACGTACGAAAAGTAATGGGGATGGGCGGGGGGCGGGTGACTGAACTCTGTGGAACAGTTGCACTACGTACGAATAGTAAAGATGAGTCACTAGTGAAGGGCTCTGAACTTCAATATGACTTCTTGACTTATGACTGTATTATAAGGGCTGCAACTACAGAGACACACTACAGTATAGGAACCGGCCTGGTGTTGTCCTTAAGATAATCTGTTAAATCATTTCTTTGCATACTTTTATGTTTTTGCTCATGTGTCATCAAGGCGTTTGTATCATTGTTTTTTTGTTTTTTTTAGAGATTGCCTGTATATGAGGTAAGACGTCTTAACATTTTCAGCTATCAAATCTTCAACTCTGCACTACAAGCTTACCTTTCAGGGATTTTGCACTGCCTTGTTTTGTACACAATGTCTTAAGTTTAAAATAGAGTGGAGACACAGACAGATGCTGGTATGGCCACATAACCTTCTTTGGCCCCAATTATGCAGTTTGTAAAAGAACACTAGCGTGCCAGCCAGCAGTTTTGTACATTTTGTTTTAGTTATTTATTTTATACCACAGTGAGATACATTGTTTGAAATTGAAAATGGAAAAAAGTGATATGTTTACTGATAGGAAGTGTGGGTTATTGGATAGAGAAATGAAAATTGTGCACCTAAGGTTTTTTTGAATGTGAAATGACAATGTTAAATCAGTGAATATTCTGTAGGTTTTGTCCCTGAATGCCATTTATTTTTATGATCACCAAAGCTTTGCCTGAATTATAATACGCACAATATATTTTTGTATAGTGTAAATAAATTACTTTTGCTCTCACACAGTTATTGAAGTCCTTGCTTTGAAATAGATGAGTGATAGTGATGAGTAATGATGTGTTTTGCATCCTCTCATACTAGTCTGTTATGATCAAGTTGCTGCTACTACTCTACCTGATATCAAATGCAAAGCATGCTGATTGACTGTGTGTTGTGTCGTAAGAAACACTCATAGGTAAAATAACTACTTTTATTACACCAATAGAAAGGTGTAGAGAGGTGGAGAGCATTACAGGAGTGTGGCTTCACTCTAAGCACTGTACTTCTACTCTAGCCTGGTCCTGACCATCCCATAATACTACCATTTCATTTCGTGTAGTGGAGGCAATCCTTGGCCGGAAGTACGTGGATGGTCTCGCGAGGCTACTTCTACTCTGCCTGTTGTACTGTATCCAACACATATTAGTACTCACAGGCTCCACATACCACACTGTGGCACTTGAGTCAGAAATCCTCACTTTTTTAGGACTGATCAGTGTCCAACATTCTTTTGTCACCATCTCCACCCAGGGCTGGACTGGGGGAAAAATCGGGCCCATTTTGGCTCAAAGGGGCCCCTCATAACTAGCGGCGCAAAACTGACTCACTTTTTTTTAACTAACATTTCTGAAAATAGGGGCCCACGAGGGTGCGGGGCCCACCAGGAACTGCCCGCTATGCCAGATGGCAAGTCCAGCGCTGTTCCAGGCTGTTGATCTGCATCCAGGTCATGCTTACAGAAGCAACCTGCTGAGCATCCACAGGTTGTGAGGTTGTGGCAACACATACAGTACTACTTATCCCACTTGTTGATGGAATGTATGACAAAACAGAGCAATCCACACTTAGGGTTGCCAACCGTCCCTTGAAATTCGGAATCGTCCCGTATTTAGAAACAAAAATACACTTAAACAAGACGGTTTTGTTAAAATGCAGGAAATTGCATCTAAGAAATACAAGACTCTCCACGCAAATGAGGTGTCCCTAATTTTTTTTCCCAGGGACTTGGCAACCCTACCAAGGGCAGCACAGCACAGTTTTTATTACAGTGATTATTACAGTGATGGTTACAAAGAGGAAAAAAAGAAACATAAAAATTGTATTAAAGGAAGGCAAAATCAAGCTGAAGTGGGAAAAAATAAATGAGGTGAAAGGGCCCATTATGCCCTGCTAGGCTTTAACATATTAAAGCAATTGTTTTCTTATAGGCCTACATTATATTGTCAAAATGACAGCATTCTAAAATGTTACAAGATCCAGAATGGAGAAGGTGGACAATTTCTTACAACTGTCTCTCTTACCATGTCCCGGATGAATGTGACTCAGATATACTTTTATAAAAAATATAAATATGGAACAGATAAATGGTCTGCTTTATAATGATGCACACAGAGAGACTTTTATTGAAATTAAATGCATTTATTGTTACTTTTAACCAGTCCATACATAAATGATTTATTCATAGTGGCGTTCGCGTAAGTTTATTGGTTCCTCAGTGTGTGTCTCAGTGTTAGTCAAAGTGTCATGTCATTCCATGAGGAAGGAGAAGGCTGTAGAAAAGGGGTTGGTCTCCAGCACTGGTTGGGTGTGTTTGTCGGTGTGCCGCCCCACAGCTGTGATGTGTTTTGCATAATTGTAAAAAGTCCGAAAATGCGCCCACATCAGTAGCACAGGTGCTAGACCAAAAATAAGGCAACTGAAAGGAAAATAAAGGTCTGCAACACTGTTTGATGCTCCCAAAAATGTAATCAAATGTTTGGGAGCATCAAGCAGTGTTGTGGACCTTTATTTCCCTTTCTTTTGCATAATCATAACCACTGACTGGACAGCAGAACGTATGGCAGTAATCAGCAGAAAAGGCAATACAGAATGAAAATCCAGTCGAGAGTGTCCTCCATCTTTCACATGCAGTTTCAAGTTGTTCGCACAGAGGCCCTAATCGTCATCATAAACTTTACCAAGATGCAGTAGTCTTTTTAACACGACTCTTATAATTCCAGTATGCAGGTATCAGCGACACACAGCTGTTGGATTTGTGGGAAGTGGGAACGTACGTAGGGATTAGTATTGCCTTGTGGACCTCATAGGGGCATGTTATTGACAGTGGACATTAACTATAGTAGAAAAAAAATAACGGCGAGCAAAAAAATTGCACAAACCCAGAAAGTGATTTACTGTAGATGATGAGACATCCTGATAGATCCACTGACTTGGAAAGAACACAAACACAGAAGGCATGCTACCTGAAAGGAAACTTGCACTAAAGCACCAGGTCAGAGAAAAAATACTGTGTCCCCTGTACATGAATGATGTCACTTGCCACTCATTTGAAATACAGTAGTGTTCTACTGTAACACACGTAGGCCTACTCATAATCTGAATACCACACATTGACTTCATAGCAACATGTGTCTTTTGTAGACGTTTCAGTTATATTTTCAGACTTTAAAAATAAATCATGCCATTTGTTTTTGGCAATAAAGTACAATGCCCAATGTTTCTGTGTGTGGTATGTGTGTTTGTGTACAAATTATTTCAGTGCTTACAGTAACTGTACATGCACGATTGAGTGAGAGAAAGAGACCATACCATATGTGTGCTCCTTTCACCAGAAATGCATGATTCTCATCTTGTTTTCTACAGCCAGTGTGCAACTTTCCTCATAACAACAGCTCTGACAAAGGTTGTACAGTTTAAGTTCATATTTTAAGCAGGACAAGACCTCTAACTTTGCAGGAAAGGAGCAGGGGAAGAGGAAGTAAATATGTGCATCAATCCTTTCTCTTTTTTTCTCTCAAAATAGCACCAAAATTATCACTAGCTAAATAAATACCTTTGACATTTACAGTAAAAATATAAAGCATTCCTGTTCGTGACAGTGCAAACATATTTACATACATTGGAATACATATTAAGGGCTAAACAGTGATAGAAGAAGAAGCAGGTTAACATGACTAATCCTGTTAATACAAAAAAATATATCCTCGGTACTGAATAAAACCTTTTGTGTCTGTTTGTTCATGTGTGTCGGTAAGTGTTAGTAAGGTTTCATGGCTTTTGTTAGTCCTTACAGAGAAAATATCACACAATCTCTCTTTCACACAGATATACAAACATATGGTTTGTATGTAGATGTACAGGTACATTGAAAATGCTAAATGCTCTGAAAAACAATGGAATGAATGAATGAATGAATGAATGAATGAATGAATGAATGAATGAATGAATGAATGAATGAATGAATGAATTAATGAAAAATAGCTATCTGAATGCAATTATGAATATCTGTAGGTTGTGCACATACCTTCAGAGGTATGCTACAGTAAATGTGTTACCTACACTAGAAGAGTATTTGACAGACAAACTGTGTGTGTGCACTGTACTGTGTATGTCCCTGCGCAACCTCTCATTGGTGTGATTATTGAGTGTTCATTGCCTTTTTGTCAAGTGTGTCAGAGTACGGGGAGAGGAGTAAAGGGAAAGACAGTCAGGATCCAGTGGTGTCTTCCACATGAGGCACACATGGTGTTGCTCTCCTGCCCTCTAGAGGGACAACAAACATGAAATGAAGTGCTAAACACAAACAGTGGCTACGTTAAACCACAGCTGTTCTCCAATAATGATGATATTCACTGAACATGTGTACACACAGAACCAGAGCTAATAGAAAATAAATCTGCTCATCAGTATGGAACTATCCACCAATAGGTCCAGTTGGCACTTCTGGTCCGCCCACCCAAAATGAGAAGGTGGAGTATGCGGAGGGGAAAACAGCAGTCTCGAATGAATGCCAGTGAGTAGCAGCTGCTAGCAGAGTGATGTCAACACTCATTTATCATTAATACAATGCATAAAAAAACACAGGTGATATTGCTTTCATTTTTTCAATGGAAAACAAATGCGGAGGTTGTCATAGATCAAGTGCGACCATGTGTTTTAATCAGTGATTTCTAAGTGTTTTGTCCATGGAGATTTCCGTCATATGAACTTCGCAGGCAGCGATGATGTCGCGGAAATGCCAGCTATGGTTCGTAAGTGATAACCTATGTCCCAAATGGGTAAACAGTATGGAGAAATCATGTAGACAAATATTCACCATGTTTTTCAGGGGCTTACCTCTGCATTCATTTTTCATCATCAAAGCAAGTACCTCATTATCCGGACGTGCCTTTTAGAACTATTATAACGATGGTTATTGACTTGCTATCTCTCTGCTAACAGCTGCTATTCACTGACACTGACTTCGAGACTTGCTATTTTTCTCTCCACATGCTCCCCTGACTCATTTTGGGTGGTGCGGAACAGACATGCCGACTGGATCGATGATGGAGTGAGACACTGTGGAATGGGAGGGCTAACTCCCAACTGAAGCCAATAAAAATCTGTCAAAATAAAAAATAATTTGAAGAAACTCCCGCACACTGACCATTTCGCTGTTTTTCTTTAATGAACGACGCTGATTGCCTGATGAAGGTCTAGTACCGAAACGTCGTTCATTAAAGAAAAACAGCAAAAAGGTCAGTGTGTGGGAGTTTCTTCAAATTGTTTGCCGAGTGACCCATGGGCCATCTCGGACACACCTGCCAGCTGAGGTGTGCGGAAAAAATCCAAGTTTAAAATAAAAAATAACAACTTTGACGAACTGAGCATTTGACAGACCAGTACTGTACATCATCAGCCAATAGCGTCACAGGATACACACTGAAAAGAAAAGACTGCTACTGCATTTTCTAAAAGGTACCTTGAAAAAAATTCTACAACAAGACACAAGTTGAAATGTATGTGGATCAAGTATGTTTTTTTTCGGGTCAGATGCCCTTTGCGGAGAAATACCATACTGCATATTTTAAAAAAAGAGAGAAACCAGAGCATCCATGACGTCAGTCTTTTCTTTGTCATAGAAAACAAGGGGGTAGGGAAGGAGGGAAAGTGACAACCAACAAAAACGCTGCTCAAAGCCACTGTTTCTGTTTTTTTTTGTTCTCCCTCCATTTTTAACCAGTCCGCTGCTGCCCCAAAGCCCAACCTCCTCCTCTAAGTTGACCAATCCGTGTTGTCTCCGAAGTGCGATTGGCAGGTGTTGAAGGAAGAAAGTATCGATCGATTAGAAACCATCGATTGGTATTGATCAGTCCTTCATGCAGACCCTGCAGCGGCTGGTCTTCTGCCGCTGCTCCTGGGGCTCCTTCAGCACGGCCTGACTGGGGGTCTGGCTGGGGTTGCTGGTCAGCCAGTAGCTGTAGGCGTCGGCGAAGAACTGGCACGTGCCGCGGGGACCCTGGCACTCCACGAAGGGCTGCGCCCGGAAGTCCTGCAGGCAGCTGCCCGATGACGTCAGAGACTGGCCGCCGCCCTCGTCACCGGCACCCGTGTGCTTTGAGGTACACACACACACAACACAACACACAACACACAACACAGGCAGGCAGGCACGCACATACACACACATGCATACACACACACACCACACACACACACACACACACACACACACACAGATAAAACAAGGTTTTAACTCTAGGCATTTTTCCATAAAAGCTGGTGTACCAAATGTTATATATTAACTGAGGCTCCTGATGTGAGGTTTCCTATCACTGGCTGTGTATTCAATACTCAGATGCAGAAGACAAGTCCTCTCCAAGCTCTCCAAGCTCTTCGCCAAACACTAAACACTAAACTTCACTGGGTGTGTGTGTGTGAGAGAGAGAGAGAGAGAGAGAGAGAGAGAGAGAGAGAGAGAGAGAGAGAGAGAGAGAGAGAGAGAGGGAGAGAGAGAGAGAGAGAAAGAGAGAGAGAACTTTCTTATGTGATCTCAAGACCATTCAGACAATTCTCCCCTTCTCGGCAGCCTCCAGCGTTGGTGCGTAAATGTGTATGTGTATTTGAAAGCAGTTTTGAGTTAACTGTATACGTAGTTGTGATATTGCACTATACTACTATATTGATATTATACGGGTACCGGTATATAAAGTATAAATACATTTTTGATTGATTGATTGATTGATTGATTGATTGATTGATTGATTGATTGATTGATTGATTGATTGATTGATTGATTGATTGATTGATTGATCGATTGATCGATCGATCGATCGATCGATCGATCGATCGATCGATCGATCGATTGATTGATTGATTGATTGATCGATTGATTGACTGATTGACTGCATCCTCACCATCATGAAGGAGTACCCGTCCCACAGGGGCCGCCACTGGTAGGGGCAGGCGGGCATCACCGTCTCCTGGCTGTGGATGGCGATGGGCCGCGAGGGCGCCTCGCACACCACGCAGCGGCTGATGAGCGCCTGGATCTCGTGGCCCAACACGGGCATCATGGGCACGGGCACGTTGGCCGAGAGCCAGTAGGACTTGTCGTTGCGGCTGGCGTAGTTGCAGGAGGCCATGTTGCAGTAGGAGAAGGGCATGGTGCTGAACATGCGCATGCAGGAGCCCGCCTGGCCTGTAGGGGGCACAGCAGACATTGCATTACACTTAGTTGACGGTTTCATTTATTCAAAGTGACTTACACTTATTTTTTAAGTACAGGGTATTGGTTACAGTCCCTGGAGCTGTGTAGGGTTAGGTGCCTTGCTGAAGGGCACCTCAGCCATGGAGTGTGGGGTGGGGAGTGGTAAGGGTGGGATTTGAACCTGCAATCCTCTGATCTAAAGCCCATGTCCTTAACCACTACTAGGCCACGCCTGCCAGACAGACACAGTGTTGCCAGATGTGTGATAATTAGCGTATTTTGTACCATAATTTTGTCTTCTGTATGATCAAAAACACATGACGTACGATAATTTCATTCCGTTAATTTAGTTGCCTTAAAACAACAATTTGGTTTGTTTACGATAATTTCCTCCCGAAAGCCCCCACAAAAAACGATAATTTTGGGGTTTTGGTACGATAGTTCAACATTTTCCATCTGGCAACACTGTACAAACAGCAGGGTAATGTCAGAAGCCATTTACACATATTGATGTTTTTGAAAACATATTAAGTTTTGGCCTCTCGTTTACACGTAAACAGAGCTTTAGAATCCGTACCTCAAAACTCTGGTTTTAAAAAATATCCCATTTAGGAGGCTAAAATGCACCTTTCATCCGTATGTCATGTTCACACATACAGTAAAAGGATAAAAATGATCCACATTTAAAAATATCTGCATATGTGTAACCAGCATCTCAATGAACAGTGACAGATGTAAAATCAAAATTTTTATTTTTTACAAATTGATATTTTTCCTATTCTGCCTAACTGGTGTAGAGCAAGTGCCAGATAAACAGAGGTAGAAAAACCTATTTGATCTTGAAATCGAAGTGCAAGGCAACACTTTTAACCTCCCATTGCTCCCGTGACTATAACCAGAACCCTGTGCTAACCTACAGTAACTGTGAGTAGCTTTGGAAAACAGCCCCATCTGCAGAGTGTAATATAATATGGAAGTACAGCATTTGAATGAGAGAGAGAGAGAGAGAGAATACCAAGATCCTGCGTGTGGGCTTTCTCCTGTCCCTCCAGATACAGGAGGCTGTATCCGGTCCACAGTTCAGTCGTTCCAGCTGGGCACACAGGGATGCGTTGGGATTGGCTGTGCATGACCATCAGGAAGCCCGAGTTGTAGCGAATGCTCAGGCCGGTGTCTCCTGGATCGCCCGTGTCTCCGGTGGGACCTGCCATGTACAAGGAGAAAGCATTTCATTCCAACGCAGCTACCTACAGTACATGGACTTCATTCTTTGCTTGGGAAGTCCAGGGTTGAACTCCTAAAGCCATGTATTTTAGTGTTACTGCATGTCTAACACTTTTCAAACTCTAAAGGACACCTTGATATAACAGAGCTATGTCCTCTTCCTCAAGCTTAGTATTGTATTCCTTTATGGAGAATCGCACCAGCTAACACGCACATTTTGTGAGTGCTACATCTAAAT
The DNA here is from genome assembly GCF_034702125.1 of Engraulis encrasicolus. Lineage (NCBI taxonomy): Eukaryota > Metazoa > Chordata > Actinopteri > Clupeiformes > Engraulidae > Engraulis > Engraulis encrasicolus. The sequence continues at coordinate 30,506,434 of NC_085864.1, read as the reverse complement.
ACTATGCAATGTACAACTGTCCACCTACCCTGCAGCCCTGTCAGTCCTGGTGGTCCAGGGTCTCCTGCGTCTCCTGTAGCCCCGTCTGGACCTGCTACTCCTGGGATACCCGGCGCTCCTGGATCCCCTGGGTCTCCCTTGAGGCCTGTAGACAATGTATAAACAGTACAATGAGATGTTAAGACCTGCAGATACAGTACAGTGGATATAGGAAAAATTTAAACGTCAGAAACAGTTGTACCAAAGCTAATTGTCTTTTCCAATGTAAGTTTTCTGCAAGCTGCAAGCTTGACTCGGCTGCCACTTTTTGCTTTTTGAATAGGCACAACACAGCCCAATCATGAGGCAAAAAGTGGCAGCCGTGTCGCGCTGTGTCGAGCTGTAGGCCAACCAGAAAACCGGCAGTGGAAAAGAGGTATAAGTAGAAATCCTTAGCAGTACCTTTAAAGCCCTCTCTGCCGTTGTAACCAGGTGGACCAGAGGCCCCGAGGGGCCCGGGAAGGCCGTAAGGCCCCGGAGGGCCACGTGGAGGTCTCTCATGGTCCACAAACACTAAACTCCCCTTCTCCCCTTTTTGACCTGCACAGGAACGAACACACACACACACACACACACACACACACACACACACGCACGCATACACAGACACGCACGCATCCACAGACAAACACATAAAAGCACACACGCACGCATACACACACACTCACACACGCACGCATACACAGACAGACACATAAGCACACACACACACACACACACACACACACACACACACACACACACACACACACACACACACACACACACACACACACACACACACACACACACAAACTATTACATGCAGACACAACATGTATTCTTTTGATGTACACTTTCGAGTAGAAATTACACTGAAGTTCTATAATAATAATTGAAGATGTACTGCTTCATCTGGTAGACAGAGACATCTGGGTGACAATGAGAAGAGATGAATGTGGATGCTAGTTGTGTTGGGCACTGAAACTACAGCAGGATTCTTCTGCTGTGCAACAGTCTTGTGATTTGATGCTATGTGTATGTCCTGTCTTAAACGAGTGTTACTCAGAGATGCAAAATGAATTTCAGTGAAAACTGATAATAAAGTATTATCGTATCGTATCGTATCGTATCGCAGGACTCACCAGGGTCTCCCGCGGATCCTTTAGCACCCTTGGGACCTTTCAGGCCTTTCTCCCCATCCAGACCAGTCGGACCCGGCAAACCCATGAAGCCGATTGCCCCATGTTCACCTGGAACATACAAAAAGTGTAAGGTGCGCGCACCTGCCAAAGAAACACATTTCTGCGGGTGCAGAATATCAAAACATGCACATGGAGTAAAGGAGAAGAAATATTCACACATCGCATCCCTTGTCGTGATTTAATGTGAAAAAAATGGCACAACTGACACTTGACGAAGACCTTGCTGGTCGAAACGTGCCACTTTTTCACACGACAAGGGAGCTTTTGCCGTGTTTGAATATTTCTTCTCATTTTCTCCACATGGAACATATACAACCACACTTTCAGTATGCAAGTGACAATGCCTCCATTTTAAGGACAAAAACATTAACACTTAATGGTGCATGGGGATATTCTGACTGTTCCAGTTGAAAACTCTGAATCTCACCAAAGTGTTTTGCAAAGTGGAGGAAAAAAACAAACAACAACACAATACACAAGCTACACAATGATCCAACAAGACATTATGACACCATGACTACATTTTCAGAACACTGCAATACTATTACATCGTCCACGTATGTGCTGTCCATGCGTCACCTTTTAGTCCAGGATACCCTGCTGAGCCTGGCACCCCGGGGGGTCCAGCATTGCCTTTTGGTCCCGGAGCCCCAGGGGCGCCCGGGGCTCCTGGTGCCCCGGCATCACCTGGTATGGGCATCGTCGGACCAGGCTCCCCCATGTCCCCAGGTGGCCCTGCAAACATACAGTGGTATAGGTAGGCAATATTACATGCAGATTGAGAAGGACGATGGTGCACAAGACAAAAGCTAATACAGGGTTTAGAGTGAGGAGTCTTGAACACTTGAAATCCTTTTTGTGTTTTATTCCATGGCAGAATTACATTTAGAACTTTCAGGTCTTCTTAACGCATTAGAACAGAGATTTGCATGGCTGAAAAGGGTGGAAATGGTTCAGCTGGTATAGCTTTGTACAGATTTATCATCATTTTTATCCGTGCTACTGTGTGACTCCATGTTTCTTCAATGGGATGCACAGCTGTTTGCTGTTGACTTAACGTCCCATGTGAGATGCTTGTATGTTGCGTATGTCCGAAATGTTTAAGAGGTTTTGTATGAGTGGAGATCACCTGTCTGCAAACCTAATCTACCTTTGGGTACTAATGAAGTCATCTAATCTATTACTTTACGCTTCTAATCTATATATCTATATATATATATAAAAAAAAATATATATATATATATATTTTTTATATATATATATATATTTTTAGGGGCTTTTATGCCTTTATTTGATAGGACAGTCTGAGATGGTGACAGGAAGCGAGTGGGAGTGAGAGACGGGGTGGGATCGGGGAATGACCCCGGCTGGACCCGAACCGGGGTCCCCGTGGGCATGCAAGCCCAAATGTGGGGGGCTTAGCGCGCTGTGCCACAGCGCCCCCCATCGAATCTAATCTTTTATGTCCATTACATACCTGGTGGTCCATCCCCTCCCGGTACTCCTGGCTCTCCATATTGTCCATATTTGGGGTCCTTACAGTCTTCACCTTGTGCACCAGGAGGGCCGCACGGGCCTGGGGGTCCTGCGAGTCAGGGTAGAGACAATAGGATAAGTTTGGAGGGCTACAGCGTTTTGAGTTGGTAGTCTGAAGGTGCTCTTTGGTAATAAAAATGAAAGCAATAGAGTTAAAGTAGCCAAGGCAATCTTCTCAAAAAAAGATAAAATAGCTTTATTAAATGGCTGAATCATAATAGAAAGGTAAAAAAGGCCAACATGTTTTGGCCAAGGTGTGGCCGTCATCAGGGCAGAGTCAATAGAGTAGATAGTCAGGGTAGAGAATCAGGAATATGGGCACAAAAGTAAAAACTGTGTGTATATATCTTTTGCCTTAGAGAGGTTGTGTCTTGGACATGGTGTGTGTGTGTGTGTGTGTGTGTGTGTGTGTGTGTGTGTGTGTGTGTGTGTGTGTGTGTGTGTGTGTGTGTGTGTGTGTGTGTGTGTGTGTGTGTGTGTGTGTGTGTGTGTGTGTGTGTGTGCGTGCGTGCGTGCGTGCGTTTGTCTGCGTATGTGTGTGTTAGTGTGTGCATGGGTGCGTGGCATGCTCTTCAAAGCGTGAGTGTACCTGTGAATCCTGTCTGTCCTGGTTGTCCTTTCTGTCCCAGTATCTGGGGGCCTGGGGGGCCCGGGTTTCCTCTGGGCCCTTTGTCCCCTTTATCACCTTGAGGCCCCGTGGGCCCCTGCAACCCTGGCCCTGTGGAGACACTGGAGATCACTCACGGCTGCACACAGTCATGACGGCGGGGCAGTCATGGGTAAGTGGTTAGGGCGTCAGACTTGTAGCCCAAAGATTGCCGGTTCGACTCCTGACCCGCCAGGTTAGTGGGGGGAGTAATTAACCGGTGCTCTCCCCCATCCTCCTCCATGACTGAGGTACCTTGAGCATGGTACTGTGCTGCTGCACTGCTCCCTTTTGGGTACCATTGGGGGCTGCGCCCTTGCACGGGAGAGGCATACATGCAATTTCGTAGTGTGCAGTGAACACTTATATGCTGTGGAGTGCTATGTCACAATGACAATGGGAGTTGGAGTTTCCCAGTTGGGCTTTCACTTCACTTCACAGGCCAAGAACTAGCGTAATACAGCAACATCTGCGGGATGCTTTCACACCAACTATGCTGCCCCAGAACTAGCGTAATCCAGCAACATCTGCGGGATGCTTTCACACCAACTATGCTGCCCTACAAAGGCAAAGTGCACTGCAGTAACTATTTAATCAAAATTGATTTTATAGTCTGCAAATAGTCTTCATTACACAGTACCTTTATCTTGTGACAACACCTTATGGTCCAAATTTGTCTCGTTTTGGAGAAATTGCTATATTTCAGATATGCTATTTCAGATTTGCAGAACCTACAATATCCAACCTAATTCCAAGGCTTTGAAGGATTTTTTCTCGATGTCAATGTTGGTGTAGTTACTGAACTGTGCCTTCGTAGGGCAGCATGGTGTACACCAAATGGACGGACGGACAGATGGACGGATGGACCGACGGACATACCCTCTTATAGAGATGCTAGGACGCATCTAAAAATGACTGCCAGGTGCAGACCGAATAATCAAACTAGTGGTATAAAATACTCAAGTTTGTAACTGTCATCACACAAACAGATACACACACTTACCTCTTGCTCCAATCTCACCCTTAACCCCCTTCAAACCGTCCAGACCGTGAACTCCCAGTTTCCCTGGAGGACCTGGGTAGCATGGAGACACAACACAATGTCAGAGTCATGTCATGACCCATTCACATCTGGGTCATGGCATACTGTATGTATGTGTACATGTGTGACCTACCTCTAAGTCCCGTCAATCCAGGTCTGCCATCAGGCCCAGCAAGTCCAGGGTCACCTGGACGACCTTCAGCACCAGGCGCCCCTGCAGGCCCTTGAGGTCCACTTACACCTGCCAAAGGTACATTACATTAGATTCAGCAGACATCTATATCCAAAGTGTCTTACAAACAAAAAAATACTGGTAGATCTGAATTTAAGTCTGCAACGCAAAAGTATGTACATAATACAAAAAGGAAAATGTTCCTTATACTCTACCTGGAAATCCTTGCTTCCCTGAGAATCCATGTGCTCCTTTTACTCCTTTGGTGCCATTGTTGCCAATGCAGCCGGTAGCTCCAAGCTCTCCTGGATCACCTTGAGGTCCTGCAAAAGACAACCTTACTGCAACAATGTCCACAGGAGTCCCTCATGCTAATGTATTGGCAATGGGGTTTTTGTTATTCTTTCAAATGGATTGTATTAAAATTGGAGGACACATGGTTGACATTCGATGTGATTCAGATATTAAAGGAACCATACGTTGATGAATATTCTACAGGACAATTTGTGACAGAAGATTCAATGATACATTACGTCGTAGAGAACAGTAGTTACATTAGAATTACAACCAGATCCACAAAAATAAAAACTCAATTTAATCATTTTTAGGTTAGGTTTAGAGACTATACTCTTGTTCATGGAGCTTACCTGGCTCCGCAGTGTCTCCTGTTTCACCTTTATCTCCTGGACTTCCTGCACAACCAAAGGAATCACCTGGATCACCTGACACAGAGAGAAAGGCGGGTTAGGTTAGGTGACCATGTCTGTGTGGAAGAGGCACGACAGTGGCATTATGGTGAGGAATGGATGGACAAAAATGAAAGAAAGAAAGAAAGAAAGAAAGAAAGAAAGAAAGAAAGAAAGAAAGAAAGAAAGATAATTTACTCTCAAACCTACCTTTTTCACCAGTTGGTCCAAGAGCTCCTTTTGCTCCTTCACAGCCTTCATTCCCAGGGTCTCCCTGTAACAACGCTACTTTAGCAAGTTCAGACTGACTTTACTGATAGGCAACTAAACAAGTCACACCAACTGGGCTCTGTAGTCATAGTGGACAGCATTTCCATCTATCTTCCCATAACTATTGTTTTCTGTTACTACCGTTGTATACTACTGTAGACAAGTTCAACTGACTTTACAACACTTGACAACACTAAACAATTCCCAAATACAGTATCTCTATATACGTATACAGGAAGTCAAGTTAACCGATCATTGTGAATGAGCCAGTTTGTTCAGTCCTTCTCACCGCATCTCCATCTCTGCCGCGATCTCCGTTGTTGCCTGGCAACCCACGTAATCCTTTGAGGCCTGGTGCCCCATCAGCTCCAGGTTTCCCGAAGCATCCCTGAGTACCTCTTGGACCAGCAAGACCAGGCTGTCCAGCACAGCCCGGTCCACCAGGTTTCCCAGGTATACCTTTCTCACCTGAGAGAGTGGAAAAGGAGAGATTAATCTGTCATGTTTTTGACTTTGTTCAAAGCCTTGGGCAGTGTCTGTAAAGACTCTCATTCATCCAAATAATGTTATCAAAAGACCATAGCTGTAAGGCACTACAGCAACTTCGACCGTGCTTGACGACGTTTCGTTCATCATCCATCATCCCTCTAAAAAATCGACCAGAAGTGACAAAGATTCTTGATGAAGAGCAAAACATTTTCAAGTTCATAGATGAAATCCAGTTGCTTACAGGTAAACTCTTAAGGAATCTCTTCCAGTAAAGTAGTGCAATAAATGGGTATGTACTTTGTGAGTTCCTATACAGTTGCTATGCAATAATGGTACTTTTGAGGATTGTAATCCTGATGCTGCTAACTCTTTGGAAAGCATTTTCAAATTTGAACCACAGTGTCCCATCCCAACTCGTCAATTTCTGACTACCTTGAGCAGACTGCATTTTTTAACGTCTAAGGTATGCCCTTGGAGTCAAAATGTGACGTACAGCTCAACTGCCCCCCCCTTGTGGCAGCATAACTTCACTGACAGTTAGGGTTGGGGAAAGGTCTAGATTTAGGTCATGTAGTCAACCATATGACGTGGCAGGTATGCTGTCAAAAATTGCAGTCTAGTCAACAGTAGTCAGAAATTGACGAGTTGGGATGAGACTGTTGATTTGAATGAACATAGGAAGACTGTGCATTTGATGAAGACTATGCTTCATTACCTCTTACTGTATGTTTGGTCCTATACAAGGACCACTGAGTTTTTGGAATTTTTCTATATCCACCTCATTACCATTCCCACTAACTCCGCCCAGTTTTATGTTTTTCTTGCTACCACAGGATTTCTAGTTCCTGTTGGGGCTGCCCATAGCACTTCTGAATGATAGAGTGCAGTGTTTCTCAACTGGTGGGTGGCGGCCCAAAAGGGGGTCACGGAGGGGTCATGGGTGGGTCGTGGAGCCTTGGTGTAAAAAAAACGTAATTCTAAAAAAAAAAAATTCCAACTTTTCCTGCAACAATTTACAACTTTTATTTTGATAGGCTAGTGAACTCCGTGTCATCTGTTGTCTTAGATACAATCTGAATGTTTATGCGAGTTAGATAGCGTGCAACCAGTCATTTGAGTCTTGGTTACATTTTGAGAATTGCATTGAAATGACTTGAACGCTAAAAAAGATTGGGTCGCGACCGAATGAGAGTGGAAAATGGTGGGTCCCAAGACTGTTCCAGTTGAGAACCACTGATATAGTGGTACCCTGCGCCACCCTTGTAAAACATGGTTAATAAGGTGGATACAGCACACAGACATTTTAAATGAAAATATAATCATACTGTGCAAATGTATGGATATTGTTGACTATTGACATACAGTAGGTGTAAATTTCAGTATCTAAAATACTGATATCAGTTTTTATTTTTAACACCTGCTGTGAGGAGACACAAATACCTCGAGAGCCTGTGAATCCAGGGTCTCCTGGAAATCCAGCAAACCCCTTCAGGCCTTTGATGGGGAGGAAAGTGGTAATTCCTGGGGGGCCGATAGCACCTCGTTCACCTGGACAAAGAGAGCACAGTTGCTCACATATATGTGTTTTCCAGAAGGAGATGATAGTTTAGTTGACCTTGACTCCTGTTATACATACACTGTACATTTACATTAGATACCTTTTATGTTGGATACATTACAGTACAGTACAGTACATGCACAGTAAATCTAAGTACTTGAGATGTACCTTTCTCTCCCGGTACTCCGTCTGGTCCTGGGAACCCTGGCCGTCCATCAAAGCCTTGCTCTCCCTTCTTCCCCTGCAGTCCACAGGTGCCCTGCGGTCCGGTGTCCCCAGGCAAGCCTGGCCACCCAGCTGGTCCTGGTAGGCCTACCAAACCACATGCCCACAACAACTGTGTGAAACCTACCAAGCTCATATGGAGCACATTGGCAATATAATTTGTGTGCAGTTGTGCGTTGTGTGCAGTGTGCAGTGTTCTGTGGAGTGCTGTGACACAATGACAATGGGAGTTGGAGTTTCCCAGTTGGGCTTTCCTTCCTTTAATGTGCTAAAGTTGTGATCGGGTCATGTCTGATCTGCCTATTCTAAATTACGAGACATTGAGAGGCATCATCTAACTTCACACCTGCGACTCCACACTTCTAAACTCTACTGTGCGTTAAAGCCCTCTCATGCACAGCTTTTGTTATAAGTGTGTGTTGGAACCAAAATGATACTGACCTAGTCTTGATACCCGTTAAAATCTAGGTTCGAGTCCAGACTGGGTCATGTCCCAGCCCTGCCCTATCTCTTTCTCACTCTCCTTCTTTTCCAGTTTTGCTTTCAGCTGTCCAATTGGCAAAGACATACAAAAACCTTAACCCGTTAAGGCATGACGTTATAAACTTGCTGTTACCAGAAATTCTGAGAATGGCAATTACCAAGGAGCAGTGCATTACTAAAGGCCCTGTGTTATGTCATAGTAGTGTTTTTTTTCAATGACTATTACAGAGTTCCTCTAATGGAACAGCATGCATTATGGGGCAACAACTCTTGGTAAAGTCATAGCAATTTTGTTAGGACGTAGTTGATATTTTTCAACAAACCATGAAGTAAAATTTCCCATGATCCCATGTACAACGAAAGGCTACAAAATCCGTTCATTTTACTTTCTTCAGCACAACTGTAGTTTACCTTTTGGGCCCGGAACACCTGATTGTCCGTCTTCTCCGTCGGGGCCTTGAGGACCACGGGCCCCTTGGAAGCCAGGCGTTCCTGGGCTTCCCGGCTTCCCAGGGGGGCCCTGAAGTCCCTTGCCTGGGGCACCTGGCAGCCCTGCCAGACCTTTAGCTCCTGTAAATCCTGGAGAGATACAGACACAAACACGTACATTACTCACGTGTAACACGCACAAACATGAGGTCCATCCATACACAGCCACACACATGAACAGACTGTAATGGGAGTCAGTCATTCTCACACTTGTCTTCATTCACAAGCACACTGGCATGGTCCATCAATTCAACTGTTGTGTTGAGATATGGGAAAGGTAGAGTTGTTGCTAAAATGTCAATGCTAATGTGATAATGCAATAACAAAACAAGGTCAATAGACCTATGTCACATGGAAACACGCCAAAAAACAAACCTACTGAACCAATCAACATGGCAGCTTGTAGAATCACTGCACACAAGAGCAATTGTACAAAGGCGATCAAGTAGGCAAGGCCGTTGAAGAAGTTTCACCATGAATTCGCTTGATTCACTCTAGGCGTGATATTGACATGTTTGGTTTAGCTAATCACATAACAACCGGCTCTGGCTTGTCAGCTTGGGACATTCAAAGATATGAACATTCCGACTGGTTTTCTCCGAACCGCATCATAGCTCATCACCCCATAGCATTGGCTGACTTTTAATCGCTGAAAAATCACACTGGTTGCCCGATTCACTTTGTAGAGAGTTACTTGTGCACAATCCCTGGTGCTGAACAAAAAGATTACGTATTTTTGGAAAAAAGGTTCGCACACTTTGGATTTTTTCTTCTTTAAGTTATTTTTTCTTCTTTTTATTCGAAACGTCATTGCGTTGTTTCGAAACGTCATTGCCAATGAATGGATAAAAAAAAAAAATAATAATAACTTAAAGAAGAAAAAATCCAAAGTGTGCGAACCTTTTTGCCCGATTCACTTTGCCATTGGCTTTCTCTAATCACTTCCATTACTCTGGTCGCTTTGGATGTACAGCACATGCACAGTCCAAGACAGTTTTGTGTTGTGTTTTGTGTTATGTTTTCAGAGTTTTGTGTGAGGACTTCCATACCTGGTTGGCCTACGTAGCCCTCACAGCCCGGTGCACCAGGTTCACCAGATGGGCCATTGGGACAGGACATGGGCGTGTCCCCTTTGGCCCCGTCTCTACCTCTGCAGCCAATGGCACCAGCCAAACCTGGGGCTCCAGGAGCTCCATCCGTTCCAGGAATTCCTGTAGAATACAAACCATTTATGGAGGGGAATGAATGAATGAATGAATGAATGTATGAAAGAAAGAATGAATGAATGAATGAATGAATGAATGAATGAATGAATGAATGAACGAATTAATTATTTCTCTTCACACTGTCATTTAGACTTTCAGTTACATTTCATGACAAGGTATATTGGAATGGAGAGAAAGTGAAGCTAAATATAAGCTCGGGCTGGGGCCCATTAGCTGGGGCCCATTTGTACATTAGATAAAATAGGTATTTTTAGCAAGGAAGAGTAGCATCAGAGATTGTAGTAGTCTTCCTCTATTCACTCTGGTAGTATCTTTGGAGCGCAGCGAAGAGCACAATGACACTGACAGTGTAACACCTACACAATCAGAATACCAATGTCTGGGTAATTACAATACCAATGGTAGTGGTAGAACTCACATTTCTATTAGTTCTAGTTCTACATGAATTTGTGGTTATGAGTGCTATGCATAAGCACATCAAAACAACATGGGCTGACTGAGAGAAACGTGCTGTTGAAATGAGAGAAATTCGAGATCGTACCTGGCAGGCCGGCAGCCCCCTCTGGTCCCCGTATGCCTGCCGCTCCAGGAAACCCTGGGAATCCTATTGGGCCGATGGGGCCTGGAGGTCCGGGAATAGAGGCCCCGTCAGGACCCTTCAGCCCCTGGGGCCCTACACAACCTGGGTTACCCTCTGGGCCATCGATGCTGGGTCCCTCTGGACCCTCTCGGCCCGCATCACCACTAAATCCTGGAGGACCTGAGTAGAAATCATATATCCCCAAAGGGTGTTACAAGAAAACCCAGAATGGAGACATGATATTCAGAACCGAAAATGATCTTCTGCCTTTCTGTCTTCTAGGCAGGCGGGTGAGGGAATAGCGGAAAGGCAATCAGGTGAGGGAATACTGTTGATGGCTACCCTGTAAATCAGAACTTGTGTCCACCCACTAACAAATGTATTCTCATCAAGCACTACCAGCAGTTTGATCAATTCCTGGAAAATCGATGACCTTTCATGTCCAGTCATGTGGGCCCTGTGTTGACATTTTTATGTCGTTTCTGATTTTTGCCCGTTACCTTGGATCCCTGGAGGTCCTGGTTCTCCTGCCTCTCCTTTCGTCCCCTTGAGGCCGTTTCCTCCTGTGGGGCCCCTGTTCCCATACAAGCCTGGAGGGCCCGGGGGTCCTATGATGTAGACAGTGAAATAATTAAGAAACAAAGTCATTGTACTATATATTATGTACTACAATTCAAGAGTTTGCCCTCGAGTGCTTGGCGTACAGTAAGCATAGGCAATAGACATGTTAGCTGGCCTCGGTCCTGGGGTGCTTTGGAGCTCATGCGGGATGAGATCCACTTTCCCCCCTTTCAGTGTAGGGGAAATGTATTTGGGTGAGCTAGTACAATGGAGGAGTAGGGGGAGGGGGTGGGACAATTCGGACAGCCTTCGCGAATGACAGGTGAAGGAGGGAAGGAGGGAACATTTAATAATGAAAAAAAAACATATTACATTCTACATATTATGGTGCTGTGGTTGGCCGATACAATACGACTTAAGATAGTATAATAGTAGTGTATTAATAGATTTGCACATTCAAATGAAGATGCTGTGATGGTGTGACTACTGTAGTGTTGGGTGTGCAATTTGACTGTCATGCCAACAAGCTTGGGTCTTTTGGGGTAGTGGTCAGAGTCCCTGTTGGGTACCCCACAGCCCTGAGTTCAAATATGAACCTCTACTTCCCTTTTTAACTCACAGACAGAGGGAAGTGAAGTGTCCTATCCTTGTTAGGACGAGTAACTCCCATTTTCCCAAGGTGTATCCAATTATTACTTACACTTAGAACTAGTGATTGGATATTCTTTGGTGAAATCCACGAAAAATGGGCGTTACTCGTCTTAGCAAGGCTAGGACACTTCACATTGAGAAATGGCCATAGACACCTGCTGTACACACCTGGAGGGCCACGTTCCCCCTTGTATCCTGGAGGTCCTGGGTACTTGGGAGGGCAAGGGAATGTGTCACCTATAGGGCAGTAAAGAGGAAGAAAGATGGTCATTTTTTCCTGATGCTATTGTGTGTTTGTGTGTGTGTGTGCCAAAGACTGTATAGTAGTATGACTCTGACTTAGTGTGTTTGGCGCCCCCTGTAGATGACTAAAACAGGCAAATAAGCAGACTGTGTACTGCAGTGGTCTCCAATTACCGTATTGGCCCGAATATAAGACGTGGTTTTTGTTATAAAAATAGTACTCTAAAAAGGGGGGTCGTCTTATTTCCGCGCGCTAGAGAAAAAAGTAAAAAAAAATATATATATATATATATATTTATTTTTTTAACTTAACCTGAATGCGGCCATTAGTCTATGCTTCACAACAACGCCACAAAACTCAATAATGGATGGGTTAAGAGATTTTTTTGTCCATATCAAATTTGCAGATGCTTGTTTCGTTATGACTGTTGCACTCTATCAACTGTCAATGTCAACGCGATGCGGACGACAGTGCAAGGGGAAAAACACAAGTCAATCGCGGCTCGTTACTCTGCTTTTATTTGTGTTTGGTTTTACAGTCTCATCAGGAAAGCTTTGGTCATTCTCTCTGGTCAGCCGACAACACCACTCGAAATAAAGAAATGAAGGGTGATTTGTGACCTGTAGGCTAAGTTTTGGATGCTGTCATCAGCCAATCAATGGTCATCTGTGTGTGCGCGAGAAAGCGGCGCCTTTGACAAGCGGTGCCTTTGACAAGCGGTGCATTTGACGATATGCCTCGAAACGATGCAGCAACACAGAATAATGGTTAGGGCAAGAGATTGTCTTGTTCATATAAAATCACTAGGAGTTTTACCCTTGGTACGAAATGAATATCAATCGGACTTCTAATGTCAACGTGGTTCTGATAGGCAGCGCATCGGTTTCAAGTGCAATGCGTCAATCTGCCTTTGGTCACGTTCGGTTTCTACAGTCCAACGGAAAACTTTGGATGCATAAAATGAACGGCGATTTGGCGAGACGGCTGCTGATTAGATATTGCTGTCAACTAAGCATTTTGCAAAATCTGTGCATTGCACAATAGATTGCCTATCTCTACTGGTTGCCTGGCTGGCGCAGACTAATGCTCTGAGTGTAGGCTATGTTGCGTCGCACTTTAAACAGGTGGGCCCAGGCGGCTGTAGCCTGTTGATGCCTATTGGCGCTTGACAGGTGAAGTGAGTAAAGAAAGGAAAAGGATATGAGTAGCCATCTGTGGTCTTATATCATGGAAATTCCATGAAGATTATATTGTGAAATTTGTTCTTTGTAAAAAGCCTCAGATTTTCCAACAAATTAAAAACTGCATTTTGAGAAAAGTTTCCAATGTGAAACAAAATTAAGTTTTTTCCCCAAAACATGAGCCTGAAAATGGGGGGTCGTCTTATAATCAGGATCGTCTTATATTCGGGCTAATACGGTACTTTTCCCCATGGGCCAAATTATGTAGCGCAAATGAGGCTGAGGGCCAAACAAATCGCCAACAAAATGTATTACTATAGTATATATTCATTTGTTCCATCCTCATGGCGGGCCAAATGTTTGCCATGCCTGGCCCGGATCTGGCCCGTGGGCCGCCATTTGGAGAACACTGGTGAGCTGTTTGTGTGTTTTTGGTGAGATGTTTTCATGTTTTCATGTTTTCATCCTCCTCACCTTTGGTGCCCTTTGCCCCTGGCACTCCTGGTAACCCTGGATAACCTTCATCCCCAGGGCTGCCCCTCTGTCCTGCCGCCCCAGGCATGCCGGGCCCTGGGGGACCCGGTGGCCCTGTGAGGCCCTTCAGCCCAAAGAGTCCTGGGTCTCCCTGGTTCCCTGGATAGCCGGGATAACTGTCTCCCTAAAGACGGAAGAAGATTCAAAAAGAGCGATCAGAGAGAGCAACCTGGCCTGTACAGGAAGATGTACAAGAAGATGGTGATGATGATGAGGATGATCAGGGCTCTAAATTAACATTTTTCGTCACCAGCCAAAATGGCTAGTATATGTTCATCTTACTAGAAGCTAGTAAATTGGCCTTTCCCACCAGCCAAACTGAATTTTCACCAGCATTTGGCCAGTATGATAGTGATGATGATGACGATGGTGATGATGATTTTGTTTCTGATTGATGGTCTGATGATGGTCTGATTGATTGTTGCTTCAACCAGTAGCATACAGAGGCATTTCTAAGGCGCACGTTAAGCCACACTGTACTTCCAGAGCTTTGTAGTTGTGATCACCCAGCTATTTCTGAGTGGCATGTGTCCATATGTGTTTGCCTTTTCATACTCACCTACAGTGTCTCATGCAAACTTGTCAATTTCGGATTAGTTTAGAAAAAAAATTTGGTAGGCTTTTTGCCATCATTTTGAGACAAGACAGTGAAGACATGACAGGAAGTGAGCGGGGAATGGATGGCAAAGGACCCCAGTCAGGACACTGGTCAGCCACATAATAGACGAGTGCCCTACCGTTAGCGCCACGGTAGGGCCAATATCTGACTACCTTTGCCCAGATTGCAATTTTTGATGTTTAAGGTATGCCCTTGGAGTCAAAATGTGACGTGCACCTCAAAAGCAGCCCCCTTGTGGCAGCATAACTTCACTGCTGGTTAGGGTTAGGGAAAGGTCTAGGTTTAGGCCACGTAGTCAACATGCGGCTTGGCAGGTATGCCCTTGACGTCAAACATTGCAGCCTGGTCAAAGGTAGTCACAAATTGACAAATTGGGAAGGAGACTGTGGGGAGCGAACCTGAAGACACACTAGGCGAAAAAACGCTTCAAAAAAATAAAGAGAAAAAAGAACAGTATGCAGTGTGTGGTTTTTTTACATTGATCAAGTTTTCCTGCCTTACACCTGCACCTAGACAACTGAAAGGTTGTGCACAAGGACTTCCATGTACTTTGGGGATGAGACTGTGTTGTACTCACGGGAGGCCCTGCGTCTCCGGGTGGCCTTGTCTCCCCGGTCACTCCTGGGCTGCCAGGGAAGCCCCTGGGTCCTGGCTGGCCTATACCACCCTTGCTGCCCTTTGGACCTACAGTCAGACACAGTCGAGAAGTCAGACCACCAATCATGGCATCAAGGTCAAGTTTGCAATGCAAAGCATTCTGACAAGGCCACAATGCAAACATCACATCAGATCAGAGATTAAAGTCAAATTCATTCATCAAGGCATGCTCACTAAGTTGTAGACTACCTACGGTAGATGCACATGCAGAAAATGGACTACAACACTAGAAGCATTGCAAGACCTTAAAAATGATAAACAGTACATAGTCCTGACCATGCATGTTACACAGACAAATGGGTTATGATGAGTGAACATCTGACTGAATATTATGACACGTTTTGGGTTTGAGTATTGGTTTGAGGAAGAGGCTCACCACGACATGCTAGTCAGAATCACACAGGGACAAAGATCATGAGTCACACGATGATGATCTCATGCCGATGGAGGACACACAATGATGACGTCACATCAACATGCAAGTCAGACACAGAACATCAGTCAATACAAAAGACAAACTTCAGGATACTAACAACCACACGAAAAGTCTACAGATCTAACAAGACGGTGAGAGATACATGCAACATGCGCTCATGATATAGGTATATGTAGTACGTACAGTACACTACTGTATGTTAATGTTTATATGTAAGTTTGTGTGAGTATGTTGCAGTCTACTGGTATGTGTACCTTTGATGTCCATGATGTAGGTGTCCCCTTTCTGGCCCTTCTCTCCTTTCCCACCTGGATATCCAGGGGGACCCTTTATTAGCACATTAGAAGAACACAATCAACACATAAGCAACCATAATACATTTAAGCATGAACCAGATTATCATTGAGTCCTCATTGGGTGTTGGGGAAATGGAATGGGATGGCTGTGGGTATTTAAGACCTGTTGTCATCTATATTGCTCACTGAGGAAGGCAGAACGGCAAAACGCGTCTGTGTAATAACAAAGAACCTATGCATCAGTGATGTGCGGGCTGACCCGAAGTCAGCGGGCGCTTGCAGTTAACCACAGTCGACCGCAGGCACGGGTTATGAAATAATATTTTTAATGATATTCGGGTCGGTTTCGGTCGGTCAGGACCTTTGAAATATTTTTCATATTTTAAATGTTTCATATTTTAAACCTTTGAAATATTTTTCAATATTTTTTCATAAATATTTCTTGCGGTCAGGGAAAGCGGGCGGGCTAGGGAAAAAAGTGGTGGGTTGTGTCTTCCTTTTTCGTCGACCCTCGCTTCACTGCTATGCATGGTGCGACCTTTTCTCATTTTTCAGTTTTACAATATTTTGGTCAGCACTCTCAAAAGAAGAAATAATTGTTGGGTGAAGCCTGCTCCAACCTTTAAGGACACAATCAACACTTAAGCAACCAAAATACATTTAAGCATGAACCACAGAACCTTTTTAATATATTACACTTATGACACTTTTATCCAAAGCGTCTTGCAGTTATTTTTTAAGTACAGGGTTTTGGTTACAGTCCCTGGAGCAGTGTGAGGTTAGGTACCTTGCTCAAGGGAGCAAGCCATGGGGTGAGATAGGGAGTGGACGGGTGGGATTCGAACATGCAACCCTCTGATCTAACCACAGATCCTTAACCACTTGGCCACGGCTGCCCATCCTTTACAATTGACCTTTTGACCCTTTTGGGGTCTTTTAGACAGGACAGTTTGAGAGGGACAGGAAACGATTTTGGGAGAGAGAGAGACGGGGAAGGGTCGGCAAAGGACCCGGGCCGGAATCAAACTCGTTTCAGCCGCATAGCATATGAGTGCCCTACCGTTAGAGTCACAGTAGGGCAGACCCTTTGACCAAGCTTTGGTCCTGATACAACACACTTTTGCTGATAAACTCTCTGATGCTACACTGTTTCAACATAGGTAGAGGCACTAGATTCCAGTACTCACGACAGGGCCGGGCCAGCCCAGTTCACCAGAGGGGCCTGGATCTCCACTGGTGCCGGGCACGCCAGGTTCGCCAGGCCTCCCGCCGCCCCCCTCTGCGCCCTTAGGCCCATCCGGACCCGGGAGGTCTGGAGGGGTCTGACATGCACAGCCGCCTTGCAAACCTGCACGCACGCAAGCACACATGCATGCATACACACGCACATATGAGCACACACACACACACACACACACACACACACACACACACACACACACACACACACACACACACACACACACGCGCGTGCGCGCGCGCACACACACACACACACACACACACACACACACACACACACACACACACACACCTTTAGTAAAGCTAATAGCATTAGGTGTTGTTAAACATTGTACTATAAAAATAACCACATTGCATTAATATACAGTAATTCAGTATGTTACATTGATGATGTTTTTGTAATTCAGTTGCTGAGTTGTGTTTGTGGATAGTGCACCTCTTTGTCCTTTGAGTCCTCTGCTGCCTGGGACCCCTATTGATCCCTGCGGCCCTCTCTCCCCAGGTTCTCCCGGCATGCAGAACCTCCCTGCAAGGACATGTGCACATGTAAGCAATGCGGTACACACACTAGGGTCAAGGACAGAGGTGGTCAACTACAAGTAGAAAATTGTAGAACATGCATTTACTAGTGACAAGGTCTGTATTGACCTGAATTACAACGTATAAAGGTCATTATACAGTGTATGTCCAGGGGTATCAATCCAATCCTTGATCCAGACAACTAAAACCCTGGATTTTATTTCTTCTGGCTAAATGGATTTGACAAACTAGTTGATTTTTATTTGACGAATTAGTTCAGACTAATTATATACTCATCAGGATAATCTGATTTAGAAAATGATATAACATACTTATTCTGAAGCCAGGATTCATACATCATCTGTATGATCAATATTGCATGCATGCAAGTGTCTGAATGCTATAGGTATATTAAGGATAAGTGTGTATACCGGTAATCTATCTGTGTGTATGCATGTACTTTTGATTTGGGCAGTCCTTTTTGTGTGCTGTAATGCATGCATATACAGTGTAAGTGTCTGCATTGCTTGTGTTTTTGAAGAGTTGTGAGAAGATTTGATTTTGGTTTCGAGGAGAAGGCTCACCACACGCTAAGTCAGAGGCACACAGCAACACAGATCATGAGTCACACGTTGATGACATCATGCCGATGGAGGACACACAATGTTGACGTCACATCACACATGCAGATCAGACAGAACATCCGTCAATACAAAAGACAAACCACAGAATAAACAACAAACAAACATACAGTACAAACCAACAGTTAAGACCCAATAAAACACTGACAGAAAAATAGACGTGTGTGCTAAGGTACAAAGTAGGTCCACTTTGCCCCTAAAAAAGTTTACATTCTCCCAACCCTTTTTAAATTGTTAGGCTATTCCATTCCATTCCACTGATTGTTACAGTAATGTCTATCCTCATATTTAAACCTTGTGGCACGTATCCAGGCTTTTACATGCTTAATAAAACATTACACATCAGTGCCATCACCATGTGAGATAATTGAGAAGACCAAAGTAGCATCCCTTCCAAAAAACGAACCATCAAACAGAACACACAGAATCAACAACAAGAACGACACCCATAACAGCCCAACCCACCAACTCATATACTGTACCCTGATGAAGAGCAAACACATCAGTACATTGATAACACCCAGCACTTTAGTAGTTCCCAAACTATTTCTGCGGGGACCCCATTTTGGAGCTACGAATATTTTTGTGACCCCCACTCCCCATATTCTTAGCCAATTTTTTGTCCATTAATATTGCTACATTTTCCAATAATAGATACTAATGTTGCTATAAAATCAGAGGAAAAGCAAATATATCCAATAACCTTACAAGTGAATACGGTTACTAACAAATTTATGGAATCATGTTAACCTGTGAATTTCCCTTTTTTTACAGTAGGTCCCCTCTGTCTGTGATCCCCTGAAGTACCTCTGTGACCTCCTTAGGGGTCCCGGCCCCCAGTTTGGGAACTACTGGAGTAATGACTTCCTTGCCTTTCTGAGCAACATTGGTGAGCCAGTGCCATGCCATGATGGAATAACAAAATGGCCTCACTAATACGTATACTGTGATGGGCACAATGGACACATTAGTTACAATCCAGGGGTGAGTTTCTCAAAAGGGAAGTTGTTAGCCTGTTAGCAACTTCGGTAGTTGCCAATGGGAAAATGCATTGAAAACAACGAAGTAGCTAATGTAGTAAGCAACTTTGGTTTCGAGAAATTCACCCCAGTGCTACATATTCAAAAGGACCTTGTTTTACCTTTCCAATTCAGCCGGGTGATTCGCTGGTTGAATGATCAACTGGTTGATTTTGGACAGGTAAAACAAGGGTGTTTGAAAAAAGTGGCACTAGATTGTAACTACTGAGTCCATTTTGCCCAGCACTGGTAATGTATATGTGCTTATTAATTAAAATGTCTGATATATTCATAGCGTACATACATTTCAGAGCCAAATGAATTATTTATTTTTAACATTCCAAGTTTGCCTGCAATGTAAATGTTTGAATGCACCTCAACACAGAAGCGCTTATATGCCAGGTATAGACGTCACCTATGAAAATCAGAAAGGCATTGTCTCTCGACCCAGCATTCATATATCACATAACGTTGTAGCTGCACCTTTTGTCTAATAATGTAACTCACGCAAAATGCATGCAGGGATGCATACATGCATGCACAGATGCATGCACGCACACGCACATGCGCGCACACACACACACGCACACGCACATGCACACGTTCACGCACATACACACACACACACACACACACACACACAGGAGTGATAGTAGTTCTACTATACAGCAATGTGGCACCATTCCAACACATCTAGACTGCATTGCATTAGGGGTGAGACCAAAGGGACATGAAGAGAGACATAGGGGCAGGAGAAGGTGCAGAGAGAAAGACATGGGGGGCAGGAGAGGGTACAGAGAGAGGGGTGGGGGCAGTAGAGGGTGCAGAGAGAGACATGGGGGCAGGAGAGGGTGCAGAGAGAGAGACATGGGGGCAGGAGAGGGTACAGAGGGGTGGGGCAGGAGAGGGTACAGAGAGAGAGACATGGGGGCAGGAGAAGGTGCATAGAGAGAGACAGGTGGCCAGGGGAGGCTACAGAGAGAGGTGGGGGCAGGAGAGGGTACAGAGAGAGGGGTGGGGCAGGAGAGGGTACAGAGAGAGAGAGATGTGGCCAGGATAGGGTTACAGAGAGAGAAATGTGGCCAGGAGAGGGTTACAGAGACAGAGGTGTGGCCAGGAGAGGGTTACAGAGAGAAAGACATGGGGGCCGGAGATGGTACTAGTGGAGCGGCTACAGGAAAAATCGTGCAAATTATGATACAAGCGTGAAATTCGGCAGTGATGTGCTTAAGATCCATACAATCAAATCTACCCGATTTGCCACGTGAAATGGCGGCCATTTTCCAAGATAGCCGGCAAAAAAGAGCCCAGAAATTGATTTATTGCATAGAATTGACATATAAAATCATGATACAGGCATGAAATTGAACATGTATGTGCTCAGGACCAACACAATTAAATCTAGCTGATTTGCCACTTAAAATGGTGGCCATTTTCCAAGATGGCCGACAAAGAAGATCTCAGAAATGGATTTATTGCATAGAATTGACAAAGCAAATCATGATACAAGCATGACATTCAACAAGTATGTGCTCAAGACCAATGAAATCAAATCCATCTGATTTGCCACTCTAAAAGGCGGCCATTTTCCAAGATGGCCGCCAAAAATACCTCAGTAATTGATGAATTGCATAGAATTGGCTTAGCAAATTATGATAAAAGCATTAAATTCGACACGCATGAGCTCAAGACCAATGCAATTAAAGCTACCTGATTTGCCACTTGAAATAGTGGCCATTTTCCAAGATGGCTGCCAAGATCTCAGAAATTGATTTTTTGCGCAGAATTGATCAATCAAATTACATGAAGTTCGACATAAATGTGCACAAGACCAATGTAATCAAATCCACCTGATTTTCCTCTTGAAATGGTGGCCGTTTTTCAAAGATGGCCGCCAAAAATACCATAGATTGTACCATAGATACCATACCATGGATATTGATTTTTGCACACAGTTGACCAAGCAAGTCATTATACAAGTATGAAATTTTGTTTAAATGTGCGAACAATACAATAAAATGTACCTGATATACCATTTGAAATGGCAGCCATTTCACAATATGGGCACCAAAAAGATGGAATTTAGCGCGGAATCCAGCAAGAAAATTACGATACAAGCTTCTAATTTTGTTTGTTTGTGCTATAGAGCAATATAATCAAATCTTCCTGACTTCCTGACCACTTGGAATTTTACGGTAATATGGCAGGAGGTGTTAATGTATTTCAGGGGGCATTAACCTACACAGAGAAGAAATTGATAAAAGCACTAGAACACTATAGGGGGCTAGAATAGCTATAGCAGTGGTTCTCAACCTTTTGTGAACAAATGCCCCCTTGACCTCATAACTGTGCACTGTCATTTGTACTCCCTGTGCACTGTCATTTGTAACACTCATTTTGCACACTGTGAATGTTGAACACCCCTACCCCTACCCCTATGCCTCCCCTTTGCCCCTCGTCCCTTCAAACCTTGAAACGCAACCCCTACGAATTGAGACACCCCTTCAACAATCCCGGAATGACACCCATAGCATTCAAAAACCAGCCTCTCTGTTAAACCAACAATATTGCTTGTAATCACTCGGACAACAATTTAAAAAAAGGACAACGGTGTTGCATGACCCTCGCAATTCCTTCAAGACTTCCATACATTAATTAGACATTAATAGCAATTTTTTTCATGCACGTTTCCTGGAGAAAATTACCCATTGAGACAATAATTAACTTAGTACAATACAACAATTATTACAACAGTAAAAACATAATTTACATTAATACTTATTTTTGCATGCTTTTGTGGATGCCGACCTTTTTTAAAGGCATACGCAATGCATTTGGGGGAAATAGGTCTCACCCCTCCATTTGAAGTCTGCCTCTGGAAAATCCCTATTTGAAGGGGTAGAAAGCCCCTTACCTTTACCCCTCTGTCTTAACGTGAATTCGGACAGCCCTATGCCTATGAATGCGCAAAACAGAGGGTAAGGGGAAAGGCGTAGGGCTAAAGCCTGATTTATGCTCAGACTCAAAGTTGTCTGTGCGATGATGTAGACAGCCACACAGTTATTTTTACCACCTCTGCCGTCACTTGGTGTGCACCTGAAAATGTGACTGCCCGCAGACAGCTACGCAGTTAACGGCAGCAGGAACCGCTGTGATTGGTCCTCTCGACCAGGCTGCTCTGTGCTCGAGAACAAACAGCTACTTCCTTGTTCTAACCTTCACTGGGCTACGGACTATGAGATGTTCATTAAATAAGTTCCTCATGCTTTGTAGCTTCATTCATTTACACAAACCAAAGACAACACGTGCACTTGCAAGTTGCAATACTGAAGTTATATCGGGACAGTAAATAGTGTTTCCATAGTTCATTCTGCTTTGTGCGACCTGTTCTCGACAATGAGCCACTTCCTTGTTCCAAACTAGCCTACCGTGGTGGCTAGTGCAATCAAAAATACAGGTTGACGTTTATTACATGTTTCATTTCCATTGACGTTGAGTCTGTGTAGCTGTGTAGCTACAAGGCAACAGACACATATAGTTTGCTCCTTGTATTGAAGGCAGTTTGAATCCTCACAGCGCAGACCAGAAATCAAAACTGTCTGCGTTGACCTCTGGGCGACAGGCGGCAAAGAGAGTATACACAGCCCTCAAGGGGTGAAATGAGTTTCAGCCATAGACTCCTAACCTCCTCAAAAAGACAGGCCAGTTCACACTTTGCTGGAAAGACTCAACTACATCATAACAGCATTGCTAAGACATTAAAGAGAACCGTAGGTAACAGATAAAGACTTCAAGATAATGATCACTGCAATTTTGTAGACAATACAGGTTTGACACAGGGTCTTTGAAAAGGGGTTATAACTGTGTAATTGTCCATAAAACAGTATAAAGTATAAGTCCTCATAAGTTATAAGCCATTAGGCCATTGGGTAAAACTGCACTGATGAATAAACCAGTGTTGTTGTTGTTCATGAATCTGGGATTATATGTGATTGTTCAATTAGGCTGTTGTTTCTCATCAGGATGTAGCTATATTGATATTACAACATATTATTACCACATTGTCATTGCATTATTAGCATGTCATTAGCAGTCAATTTTTGTTGGGGGGAGGGGGGGCATAATTGGTGTTATTGGAATGTTATCAACATATTATTAGTATGTTATAAGGACTTATTTGTCATTGGACACATCTGTATCACCTCATCATCTGAATTAGGGATAATGAACAATTTAGACCACATTTGCAATTCTATGCAACAAATCAGTTTCGATGGTCTTTTTGGACGCCATCTTGGAAAATGGCCACCATTTCAAGTAGCAAATCAGGTGGATTTGATTGTATTGGTCTTGATCAAATGTTGAATTTTATGTGTGTATCATAATTTGCCTGGTCAATCTGGTCCAATAAATCGATTTCTGGGGTCTTTTTGGCGGCCATCTTGGAAAATGGCCGCCATTTCAAGTGGCAAATCAGGTGGATTTGATTGTATTGGTCTTGATCACAAATATGCCGGATTTCATGTGCGTATCATAATTTGCTTGGTCAATTTGGTCAAATAAATCAATTTCTGGGGTCCTTTTTCCAAGATTGCCGCCATTTCAAGTGGCAAATCAGGTGGATATAATTTTGTTGGTCTTGTGTACAAACATGTCGAATTTCATGCTTGTATCACAATTTGTTTGGTCAATTCTGTGCAAAAAATACATTTCTGAGGTTTTCTTTGGCCTCCATCTTGGAAAATGGCCACCATTTCAAGTGGCAAATCAGGTAGATTTAATTATGCTGGTCTTGAGCACAAACATGTTGAATTTCATGCTTGTATCATAATTATTATGTCAATTGTTTTCAATATATCAACTTTTGGGGTCTTTTTTGGCGGCCATCTTGGAAAATGGCCGCCATTTCAAGTGGCAAATCGGGTAGATTTGATTGTAAGGGTCTTAAGCACATACCTGCCAAATTTCATGCTTGTATCATAATTTGCACGATTCTTGCCATATTGGCCTTGTAGCTGCTCCACTATACAGAGAGAGACAGGTGGTGCTAGAAGAGGGTACAGTACAGAGAGAGACGTGGGGCAAGTAGAGGGTTACAGAGAGTGACATGGGGGGGCATGAGATGGTAGAGAGAGAGAGGTGGTGGCTAGAAGAGGGTACAGAGAGAGACATGGTGGCTAGAAGAGGGTACAGAGAGAAGGACATGTGGCATGGGGCTACAGAGAGAGAGAGGTGTGGTGCTCGGCATGTCCTCACCCGGAGCTCCTGGGGGCCCCGGTACTCCCCTGCCCCCCTGCAGGCCTGGTTTCCCAGGCTCCCCTGGCACGCCGTTGGCCCTGCGGCCCCG
>NC_085864.1:30471862-30474362 GCF_034702125.1 Engraulis encrasicolus | reverse complement strand
TTAAGTAGAAAAATATGCAACAAACAGCACTTTAGTATTGCTGTGATGAAATATTCAACATATTTTTAGCACCAATATTGATATAATGCAAACAATAAAAGCACAAAGTCAAACAACACAGTCCAACCCTCCCAGTGCCTACACTGTAAACTACCACAGAACAGAACGGGTACTCACGTCCACTCCGGGAATGCCAGCAAAGCCTGGCCTACCAGCAGCACCCTGCAGAGAAGAGCACAGAACTTGACGTGACTGTTCATTAGCTGTTGCATTCATTGCTGTTCATTGCTGCAATAAGATTGTTTGTTTGCTCTTACTGATGCGGTTAATACATCAGTTACAACCGGGTCTCATCCCGACACGTCATTATACCACAAACTTTGAGCAGGCCTCAATACAGGTTGGCCCTTTGCATTGCTTAATGCCTCTAAAGAATCCCCTTGAGGACATAAGGTCTCAGTGACGGTTAGGTTCAGGGACAGGTTTAGGTTTAGGTGACTGTGTCATTGTGTGATGTGTGAGGGTAACCTTTGGCATCCTATCTTGTGGCCTGATCATTTGCAATCACATATTGACAGTGTGTGTGTGTGTGTGTGTGTGTGTGTGTGTGTGTGTGTGTGTGTGTGTGTGTGTGTGTGTGTGTGTGTGTGTGTGTGTGTGTGTGTGTGTGTGTGTGTGTGTGTACTATGTGTGTGTGTCTGTCTGTCTGTCTGTCTGTCTGTCTGTCGGTGTGTGTGTGTGTGTGTGTGTGTGTGTGTGTGTGTGTGTGTGTGTGTGTGTGTGTGTGTGTGTGTGTGTGTGTGTGTGTGTGTGTGTGTGTTATAAGGTATTTACCTGAAGTCCTGGTAGTCCAGGGCCACCAGCGTCTCCCTCATCGCCGCGGCGACCCTTCTCTCCCTGGGGGCCTATTGGCCCTGGGAACCCCGGGGGCCCCGGGGGGCCCTGATTCCCCAAAGGACCCGGAGCACCCTGATAGTGGGATGGGGGGACACACGGAGATATTACAATTATTATTAACATTATCAATAACAACACCACCACTAATAATCATAAAAGTAATAAGAATAACATAATACTAATACTAATAACAATAGCTATTATTTTTTTATTATTAGTAGTGGTAGTACTCATGATAATCATAATAACAGTACTGGTTTTGTTATTGTTATTTGGTATCTATATTGTTATATTTTGTTGTTTCTTTGCTTGTTTTAGCTCCCATGGCACTGTTGTAAATAGTCGACTCCTAGTAGTCCGTAGCCACTTAGCTGTATGGTAAAAAATTCTCTGTGACAGTGGTTCTTAACCTGGGGTGCGGGCACCCCCTGGGGGTGCGCCAGAAATTTCAGGGGGTGCGCGGAATTTTGTTTGTGTTGAGGTTGTGACCAAAATTCTGCCGGCAAACATTACAATTAGGCCAAATTCAGAGCAAATTAAAACATATTTTGGTCCCCATTTTAAGTCATCAAGGTATTGATTAATGGCTGAAGCAAGAATCATTGTAATTAATCACTTAAATATTTTTTTAGTGTGAATACACGTGTAGAAGTTTGGGTTGGGGGTGCTCGGCTTGTCTTCGACACAGGGAAGGGGTGCGTTCAGAAATAAAGCTTAAGAACCACTGCTCTGTGGTACGGCATGCTTAGCTCCCTCTGCTGGTGAATGGTACACGATGCATGACATCGCCGCACAGGTGGCCAAGGCATTCAAGATGTGTTATTACTTACCGTACCTTCCTACCTACCAATTGCATAAGGAAAAAAAAGCTACAAATAGCTCATTAAGACAACAGGGGACCAAATCAGAACTCACATACCAGCATTGTATTTCATATCTACCACAACAATTTTGTGGAAAAGTCATAGGTCTAATATTTACAGTAATCCAACACCGCTTGACTTGTTTTTGTTTAGTTTCTTTTTAAAATGAACTGTACTGTCTTAATCCCTCTCTAGGCTCTTTTTCTTAGTGCGAACCTGCTTCCACTTTTATCATTGCCAAGGGGCCAGGACAAACTAGAGACTCCCATCCCCACTCTCTCCCAAAGGAACCTTACATTCCATGTACTGTAGCATGTAGTGTACTTATGTATATCAGTGACAATTCATAAGAAAGGCTGCAACATGATCTCCAAAAATTCCGTGCTCCTGGACACAGATGTTAAGGACACGAAATCCGTGTCCAGGAGCACGGATTTTGCCAAAATTCCGTGCTCCTGGACACGGAATTATTTTCCGTGATGGACACATAGAAGTGCTCTCTCTATATTCCAACAGTTCTATGTTTCCACAGTCTTGTGTTTTCTCAGGATTTTTCTCATTTCAAATATTTTTTCTAAAAAAAAAACATTTCTTACTGACAAGTTAGGGTTAGGGATTGTTTTAGTCTGGGCACAGCTAGTATTCTTTCATTCATTATGAATTTGATAGCCTATCAACCAACTGAAAAAGGTATTTCTCAAAAATATGTCTTTAATGACAGGTGAAGGTTAGGGAATGTT
>NC_085864.1:30449362-30456862 GCF_034702125.1 Engraulis encrasicolus | reverse complement strand
ATGGTGTCCACAGAGAAGCTAGAGCACATATTTTATGATTGTGGCGATGTAATCAAATTACCTAGTTTTTGCAGATATAAGCCTCTACATTGCTTTGTGTTGGTAGATTCATCAGGCTATGTATGATAGATGTATCAGACTACACTAGAGATTTTGCCATGTTAATCCAAGAGCCAAAATTAACACCCGTCTAGTTGGTGCTACAGTACTCTTTAAATTAGGGTGGAGAACCGTTTCAAGGGTCATTCCTCCCAGGGCCACACACACATGAACACAAACCAGGATTTCCCCCTGCACTTTATGCCAATACCATTACAACAGACCCCATCTTCACTAGGTCCCCTGAAAATATAATTTACACGTAGTTGGATTGCGAATCTAATTTCTGAGATATCTTTACAAAAAAAGTCTGACTTCACGTGAAACTGCATAACATTAAAATATTATCGGGGTCCAGATAGGACAGCTTCAAGGGCCGCAGTAGGTTGCAGTAGGTTCCCCACCCCTACTTTATGTGAATCCAGGGCCGCTGACAGCTTTGACAAAAACATCTGAAAGGGCCCCAAACCCAATTAATATAATGTAATGAGGATCCAATTCTGGGCCCCCTCTCTCCCTGGGCCCGGGACAATTGACCCCTTTGTCCCCCCTGTCGGCTTCACTGTGTGAATCTGTAGTGCGCGTGCACATAGTGAAATGCACAGATAGCCCTGGTGATGTGGTGCTGCTCTGGGTCTTACCTGTGCTCCTTTAGCCGGCAAACACTGGCACGTAGTGCAGTCCCTGCCACTGCAACCTTCAGACGTGTCCCACTGCAAACATAGAGCACGTTATGAGATGAGAAAGTGGTACATATGGATAGTACACACACATTTATTGAGCACAGAATGACTAAGTGGAAATACAGTACACGCACAAACGCATATGAAGAAAGTGACAATAAAAGCTGACTTGATTTGACTTGACTTGACACTCGCGTGCATGCACACACACACGTGTACACACACACACACACACACACACACACACACACACACACACACACACACACACACACACACACACACACACACACACACACACACACACACACACACACACGCACACACACAAACACACGCGTGTGCACGCACAGAGACACACACACACACATACACACACATTATCACTTCAGAGTCACTCTTGTACCAATTCTGCACAGTAAATGGCCTGAGAAAAGTGCTGAGCCAATAACCCTTAATAGCTATGAGAAAGTGCTACACCAGAGACACTGCATTACAACAATCAAAAGACTATGAACCAAAGCTGAAGAGATTTCAACATACTGTATTTTCGACTACATCACACCGGGGACTATCAATATCAATAAAATCACACACACAAAAAAAGAAGAAACTGTTTCTGTCTGGAAATCACAGATTGTAGACATCTCAAAAATGTGTGTGAGAGATGCTGATTGTGTGTGTGTGTGTGTGTGTGTGTGTGTGTGTGTGCGTGTGTGCATGTGTGTGTGTGTATGTGTGTGTGTGTGTGTATGTGTGTGTGTGTATGTATGTGCTCGCGCACGCTTGCATGTGTGTGTGTGTGTGTCTGCAATATGTGTGTGTGAATGAAAAGGGCGGGGGGGGGAGCGAGCGTGACAGATAGGGAAAAAATGGAGCGACTGCATGAGAAAGCAGGAGAAAGACAGAGAGATGAGAGCGGAGATGTTTTGTCTGGCCGAGGTGGCTGGGCATGCCGATCACCTGTGCAGCTACCCCGCCGCGGCTGCCAGAGAGGTTCATCTGATAACCGTCCAACGCAATTACAGCCTATTCTCTAAAAGCCCAAAACACACAAACACATACTTGCCCTCACGTGTACCTTATGCACTCACGCATGCCGCATACTAGTGTACACATGATATATACATTATGTGTCCATAGGAAACACACTGATCCATAGAATGCACCGAGCACTGAGATATGACGTTTTTTTTTTTTTTGGCTCAGAATCTTCAGAGTTCAGGGAGGTTACGAGATGTTTTGCTGCTTTTACTCTGAATGGGGTGTTGTTGTTCATGGCACTTCACTTCATGGGACTTCAAAGTGCAGACAGACTCAGCTGAAGACTCTGAAGTCTTCGCACTCTGGCCTCACATGTGTCAGAGACTGCGGAGAATGCAGCCCCTTCATACGATATCTTTCAATGTCTCTCATGCCCTACCTCAACATTAATGCTCTATTTCTTCATAATACATCACACCACACGCATACATACGCACATATGTAAAAACATATCTATCATTCCAATGGACAAAAGGGCAGCACAGTCATCAGATTCGAACACCATGACCTTCACACATTGCTAAGCATATGGAACTCCCTTGTGCAAACCATTCTCTTTTTTCCTTTATAAACCATCCTCTACTGAAAATCCATCATCATTCCCCTTGATACATGTGGGGTCTGAAAGCTCTGTTGAACCCTGACCCTTCGCTGGCTATCTTTCTGATGACTGCTACATGATAGTTGGCTTGAAAAGACGACATACATGACTTGATGACGACTTGAAAAACAATATGCAATAGCATGTCCACAAATCCACCGCATCATCAAAATGCAATGTACTGTAACACACGCACTAGCATGTCACAGCAACAGGGCTCTCTAAATGAACAGCAGCCAATCGGCCAAATGCTGGTGAAATTTCAGCTTGGCTGGTAGAAAAGACCAACTTAGTAGTCACTTCTTTGACCCATTAGTGAGTGTGTGTTTGGATAGTGAGATTTACATCCACACGACATTTTGGCTGGACATGAAAAAGGTTAATTTAGGGCCCTGCACAGCAACATACCACATGCAGGTAGGCCTACAGTGCTATCCTTCTGAGTATTTTTTGCACGTTTTTTTTTTTCATTATTGAGAATTCTGAGTGTGACTTTCGTTAAAAACAGTGATTGCCTTAAAACCTAATTGGTTCAGCCACCCTAAGCAGCAGTAGCGACAATCAAGTGTTTGCTGTAATGTGCAATGAAGTTGCTGTGGTTCAGCCATATTAGAGTATTTTCAGGCATTCATGAGGCAACTTTTTAAAAGTCATGCCCCAGCATCTCAATAGAATTCAGGTCAGTACCGTCACAAAGCCACTCCAAAATCTGACCTCAGCCATTCAGAGCTACAGTAGACCTTGAGTATGCCACAGTGATGGCCACCGACCTACAGTGATGCCCCAGTACAGACTTCTGCTCGATGCACCTTCAGGATTTGTTGGGGGTGGAGATTGTGCACATCCCTGGTAAAGGTGCAGGACAAGGCCGACCAAAGTTTTGGAGTGAGGAGTCCGCACACTTAGAAGAGAATGGTCAAAATGTCATCCTGAAATGGAATTTAAAAAATCAGAATTTAAACATATCACCAATATGTGAAACTGTTTTTGATTGGAGCATGATAGTCTTTTTCTGGAATGCTGTGATACTTTTTCACAGGAATACTTTTGTTTCCTCAGTTCAAAAGATCGATGTTGATGTTGATAATATTCAAGTTCATGCAGACCATTTATTCCTTGTGTCTTCTATTAACTTTGTCAAGAACACTGACTTCTCCTGAGGCAAGTAAGGCTGGCAGGTCTTTGGATGATGTTGTGGAATAGTGTAACCTCTTGGATGTATCCGCACTGCACTCTTAGGTTATGGTTGGTTGGACTTTGAAGGTTTCACACTGTTTCTATGTTCCACCATTTGTGGATCACTAAGTTTCCCTGAAGTCTAAGTATTCAGGGGTATGTTTCTCGAAACGTAGTTGCTAGCCAGTTGCTAGCCAGTGGAAACTTGCATTGCAAGCAATAAATTAGCAACCATGGTTTCGAGAAATGCACCCCAATCCAAGTGCCCCAAAACTGACATGGTCCTTTCCAAGTGCTTTCTTTC
Organism: Engraulis encrasicolus; assembly: GCF_034702125.1. Classification (NCBI taxonomy): domain Eukaryota; kingdom Metazoa; phylum Chordata; class Actinopteri; order Clupeiformes; family Engraulidae; genus Engraulis; species Engraulis encrasicolus. Next base: position 30,452,955 of record NC_085864.1, on the reverse strand, counting down.
CCATTTGCTCCTGAAATTCTTTGGTGCATGACGTTTTTGATGATCTTTTGCTCTACCCCACAGTATCAATCAGTTCACATTTGAATGAAGTCTTGATTGAGAACAGGTTTGGCAGTATGAAGGCCCAGGTGTGGACATAGAAAATGAACTCAGGTGTGACACCACAGGTAAGTTTGTAGCAACAGAGAGGCAATCACATTCTCACACAGGACCACATGGGTTTGTGTTTTAACCCCTTAGCGCAGAGACTATGTAATAACCTTACTGTCGCTCACCAATATTGGAATGGCTATGTCTTAATCTGTTACTTAAGGCTCTCTGTAATGTCATAGCAATGTTGTTATGATGTAGTTGAGCATTTACAGTAAATAGTGAATAGGCCTGCTGGCGACCCCCTCTGCACTAAGAGGCTACGAGTGGCTGCAAACATGTTCAATATATTGTAAGAAAGCAGTAATTGAATGAAGACTTTTCACACAGCTGTGTACACACATAGTACACCAACAGCCATGAGAAATCCAAGTCACCTGAGCAATCTACAGTGGACTACAGTGTGTGCCAAACATTTGCACTTGCATTCAGTCTAACACACAGACACACACACACACAGACACACACACACACACACAGACAAACACACACACACACACACACACACACACACACACACACACACACACACACACACACACACACACACACACACACACACACACACACACACACACACACACACACACACGCATGCACAAACACCTACACGCACACGTACAGGTACACTCACAAACACATACATGCGGGGGAGCACATGCGTGTGCATGCACGCACACACGCGCGCCGCGCACACACACACACACACACACACACACACTAAAATACCACCATTACCACCACCAAAAATACACAAACAACACAAAGTACAGCAAACACCAAACACCATACAAATGTGCACCCTGCAAAGCAAACAGGCCTGGGTGCCTCCTGGGCTGCATTTCAAAGGCACTGCAGGTATACGCCGGTAGGCTAGATGGAGGAGGTGGTGACATCATTGGTGAGGGTGAGGAGATGAGCATCATGATTGGCTGCACAGGCCGATGAGCGTGACGCCTAACCAGTCAGGCGTGAGAGATTAGAGGCAAGCAGCAGCATCGCATCATCACCAGACATGCTTGTCTTGATGTGGCCCTGTCCTGTAGCCTATAACCAGAGGCGGATCTAGCCATTCTGGGGCCCTAGGCGAAATATAAACATGGGGCCCTCAAAAGTCATTCTTAAAACACGTCACCAATAGGCATCTCAGGAGCAAGACCGCTATTTTAATGAATGCCCTGATGAAGACAATGGGTCGAAACGCGTAGGCATGTAGCCAGTATTCAATAAAGGCTTTTTAACGTTAGTAAGGAGTGCCTCAAATAGTGTTTTTATCTTTTCTGCTATTTTAATGTTTTGTCTCGTATATACAGTATCTTCGGATATATGACATTAGTGACAAATTAAGATTAGCCCTACTTCTTTGGTGTGTTTTTATCGTGACTGGTTTGACAACTGGGGCCCCTATCGAGTGCAGATTTCGTCGGGGCCCTTGGCAATTGCCTACGTTTGCCTAATGTGAAGTCCGCCTCCGAGTCTAACCTAAGCAGCCCTCCCTCGTGCTGATGTGCAGGTACCTGTCATTCACTCTCTCTCTTTCTCTCTCTCTCTCTCTCTCTCTCTCTCTCTCTCTCTCTCTCTCTCTCTCTCTCTCTCTCTCTCTCTCTCTCTCTCTCACACACACACACACACACATGAACGCACGCCACATGCATGCATGTGCACATTCACATGCACACACGCACACGCACACACACACACACACACACACACACACACACACACACACACACACACACACACACACACACACACACACACACACAACTCTTTCTACATACATGACGTGTGCCAGGAGTTGAGCTGGGTGAGAATTTGCATGTCTATCTTCAAGTTTATGCACATAATACGCTCAGATATGCAAACATGCGCTAAGACGTACAAGCAAACAAATTCTCTCTCTCTCTCTCTCTCTCTCTCTCTCTCTCTCTCTCTTGCTCGTGTTGCTTCTCGCTTACTTATCACCAAAATACCTCAAAATCCATGACCGCATGCCACGGTTTAGTAGGTTCATGGGGTTTAAATGACTTCACTGCCTATACAGGCAGAACACATCGTTAATACCAGCCAACTAACATGGCTAACAACACCGCAGTTGGTATTGATACAAAACACACAATCTTTAATTTAGGCACTTCGTGATATATTTTCTCGTGCAACGTTGTGTACTGAAATGATATAAAAAATATCCAATCATCCAATCATCCAAGCACGGGCAAACATCCAATTCCAAGGCAAATATGGATGAACGGTGTAGAAAGAAAAATAAGTTGCGTCTGTGGGATATAAATCTTCGGTGCTCACCGGTGTCCCAAAAATGCAAACTTGAAGTACAGGGAATGGGTCTGTGGCACTTTGACATCCGTTTAAAAGTCCTTTATTTAAAGTCGATGTCCATGTGGACGTTTAAACGGGCAAATGTGGATTAGGTTGACGTAATGCTAACGGATAGCTTCTTTCTGAAATGTTTTGCGTAAAGCGATCTAGAGGATCTCATGTTTGACAGCCCTTCGGCCTTCTGTGCGCTAATTGGCTATTGAACCAATTGAACGTATGATTCCTCCACTCAAACATTTCAGAGCTCAGTGACTCTAAGCAGTATCCTTAAGTGTTTTTTTCTCCTGCATGCTTTCATGTAAAAAGGGCATGTGTGATTCACATGAGATGTCTGTGGTTAATTGTGCGCACCCTTGTCCACCGTCACCTTTAACCCAAAAACACGAGCTTGGGCATATGATTAACCTGGAGCTTGCTGGGAATACCACACACACACACACACACACACACACACATTTGGGTCAAAGATGTTTTTTTGGAATCAGACGTCAGGTGGCGCAACGGCATCTAATGTCCGTAAGTAAATTAGTAATTGGTGGTTGATATGCTGCAATGAATATTCCTCTTAGATAGTCCAGTAACAACAATCAAACAAACAGAAATCTGTACGATAGTGGTCCTGGTTGTCGTTGCACTGGCCTGACGTGTGCTACTGCTGAAACGTCACTGACCCATATACACATTCACATGCACACACAGAAACAAACATAGGAAAACATAACCGCAACTGCTCCACCACTGCATCCTTCCAGCACCGAACACACACACACACACACACACACACACACACACACACACACACACACACACACACACACACACACACACACACACACACACACACACACACACACACACACACACACACACACACACACACACTTGGGGGCCGACAATGACTCAGAAAATCAGAACCCTGACCTGTCAATTAGGAAATGTATTTTAGCTCTAGCTTCTGTTCTATCCTAGATAGGCAAACACAGACAGACAGACAGACAGACAGACAGACAGACAGACAGACAGACAGACAGACACACACACACACACACACACACACACACACACACACACACACACACACACACACACACACACACACACACACA
>NC_085864.1:30424362-30441862 GCF_034702125.1 Engraulis encrasicolus | reverse complement strand
TATAAACTCCAGCCAACAATTTTAACTGTATTAAGCCCCAAAATAGTGGCATACCCCTTTAATAAACCTTAGATTACCATGACATAAAAGGCACAATATCTGACATACTACAAACACCTGAATGAATCAATCCAAGGACATCAATCAATAATCAACTATTGACAGTCCTGGATGTCATCTTCCACTGATCATTGTGGTGTATTTGTGAAAAGGCAAATGGCCTTTTAATCTGGCATCGCAAGACCAGCACAAGGTCAATGGTACATTATTTCACTCACAAGGCATCACTAACATGATATATCAATATCAAGTATGATCAATGCACAACGTCACAGCACTGTAATCAGCATAGTGAACCATCCTCGAGACTCATTCAAGGGTCATCAAAGCCCTTTACAGTACTTCTTGCTTTGTGATCAGTGTTTCACATTCTTACTTCGGGGGGAAGAAAAAGGAGTTACACACAGGAGCTTGATGCTATAGCGAAACTGTATTAAATGCCCAAAATAAAGAGAAGCCAAAACAAAACGTGGGTTACAAAAGTTTCGGGTCATCATCAGTGCTTCACGTTCTTACTTCAACGTGTGGGCCAGCGCAACCTCTAACTGAAAAGCCCTTTACAGAGAGCCAGGACTGGCCTGGCACTGAGAAATGGCCTGGGCATGTTTGGCATGGACCAGTCCCTTGCACAGCGCCATTGTTTTTTCTCAGATATTGTTAGTGGTTCAGTCCATTGTCTATTAAAATGGACCAATGGGCCGGCCCATCTAAATTGTGGGGGTCGGTTTCTAAGGGATAAACAAAGACAAAACACGAAATCATCGGCCCTTGTGGCCGGTGACCCACCGGGAAGATGCCCTGTATGCCATATTGCCAATCAAGCGCTTTAGAGAGAGCAGTCATCTGCCATGGCACGCCTTATCTCTTCTGCAGTTACAAAGAAGCTTTTGAAAAAAAGGGCTGCATCCAGACAGTGATGCAGATCTCCACCCAAATGAAATCATATTTTCATTGGCCAGTTTCCAACGTCCTCAGAAGATTCCTTCATGTCCATTCATAGTTTTGTGAAACTTTGTTTTTTTGCAAACTAACAAACCAAAGACGAATCAAACAGACGGACCAACCAAATACAAATAACTTAACAGCACAGGCAATATAACTTCCTTGTTGAAGATTGTCAATGAACAGACGATGTTTCCTAATTGAAAATGACACATGACCCACATATTTTAATGAATCACTTCGGCTGTATCCGTCTGAGCCAATAATGTAGGAAGTGCTAGTTGCCAAGAAGAAACCCTAGCACCTAAATCAACTTCTCAATGTACGCACATTCACATCTGCTCATATTTGTCCCTCATGCCACATTTGCCTTCCCCAGACGCCTGCTGGGTTATATTTCACTATAATAATATGGGATGAGACTTAAGAGCAGGGACGGTTCTACTCAATTTGGTGCCCTAGGCGAGCACTATCCTTTTCCCCTTTCCTCTTTTGCACATTTAGAAATTGGCATCTGTAAACATAGCATTGAACATCTAATCGAGCACATAAGATCTAGTAGCTACAAATATACTGAGTGACCATTAACATTCATAGTTCATTTTAAGTTTAATGTCTTATTTCCCTTGAGGTTCTAATTTAGTGGGAGTTTTCTGTATTCCTGGCGCCCCCAAGACATTCGGTGCCCTAGGTGATCGCCTTGCGAGCCTATGTCTAGCGCCGGCCGTGCTTAAGAGGAACCAAACACCCAAACCACTTGAGACAAATCTGGCAAGCAAACATCTCCAAACCTGTTTACAAGGCTTCAGTGTGGCGTGCCGCTGTACTCTGGCTGGATAGCAACTACCAGACCAAACTTTAGATATTCAACATTAGTGTTTCTCAACGGGGGCAGTACAGCCCCCCAGGAGGCATTGGGGAGCTCTAGGTGGGGCGTTGAGAAGGATGCAGCTAAGAGGAGGCGTTGCTTAGTTGCCATTTGGGGCCATTAGTCCATTTAATGTTTTAATACTAAGGGGGGCGTTGTCAGGGTTATGATGAGGTCAAGGGGACGTTGGGAGGCTTGTGATGAGGTGTTTGTTCAAAAAAGTTTGAGAAACACTGCTCTAGATCAAACTTTAGATACTCTAGATCAAACTTTAGGCTCTTCAACCTTGTGTTCACACATGTCAAACCTGACCACAGAGCCAAGATCAGTTTAGCCTCTCTTACATTCTACACCGAAAAATACTACGTGGATTCAACACTTGCAGAGTCAATTTAACATCTTCTAAATGGTATTTGGTCCCCAAGTACTCTCTAAGTATTGAATTAACACTGCATTTTTTACAGTGATAAAGCTTTCAGTAAGTCAACTTACAAAGGATACGAGTAGATATTTTCTCTGTAGTCTAGGAATGTGTTCCACCAGTGGAATGCATAACTTAACTATTCACTGGAAAACGTACTGCCACAACACTATCCAATTACACGAGACTTAAATGTTACGACTTGGTCATTACCACTTGGTCATTGACATTCTGGTAACAAAACAAACTCATCATAGCGGCTACGTCTTGGCACATGAGTTATTGCAGGACACCACTCGACCCAGGTTATAAATTACCAAAGACACAAAACCGTTATTGTGAGGAGCCTGGCAGGTTGTGGGGGGATTTACAGCCATTTGCACTTCTGTGCAAGGTGATGTACTCCAAACTCTGACTCCTGCAGGACTGGACTGGGACGATACACCGGCACGGGCTTTTTGTTGTTGCATACAGTAGATCAGCCCCTCACCCCCACCCCAATACTATAATTACGATGGGCTTAGTCCACTTACGAATGCACTGATGGGCTGCCCCATCTAAATTCTGTAAGGGAAATGTTGAAACAAACAAAAAGGCAAAAGCATCGGCCTCTGATGACTGTCGGCCCACCGGGAAAATGCCCTGTATGCCAGACTACCAGTCCAGCCCTGCCTGCAACCAAATGTTGCCCAGAGGGCCAGCTATTCACCATCGCAGCTGCTTTTAAAAACAGCCAAGCGCTATATCTTCCTGTAATCTAAATCATCACTAATGGAGGTCTTAAATTCACCTGTGCTCATTGACCTGGATATGAAAAACTGCCAAGTAAAGTCTAAATATCTCTAAACTCTCCTTGAAGTAGTTTATATGGCCATGAAAAGTGGCCAAAAGGTTGAAAAAAGGGGGTCATTCATTCAAGATCAAGAAACAAAGATACATCTGAAGACAGAATAATACAGTGCAGGTTTTGCCCCGAATATCAAAGCATCTTTCAGAAAATGTGCAGTCAATCTGTGTAGAACAATAAAATGGCGGAGTGTCAAGGGGGCCATGTAGTATGAAAAATAGCCCAAGGCAGGAGAAACCATGCCGCTGTGAAGGTGAGTGAACTTGAGAGAGAGAGAAGAGGGGCCTACCTTTTGAGCATCAGCAGTCGTCGTTACCACCACAGCCAAAAGCCACCTGTGAACAAACACAAACTTTATTCACATATGTCTCGTACGTGCTTGCATGCATGTGTGTGTGTGTGCGTGCCACACACAGGCACATGTGTGTGTATGTGTGTGTGTGTGTGTGTGAGCGTGCGCGCGTGCGTGTGTGTGTGTGTGCGTGCGTGTGTGTGTGTGTGTGAGCGTGCGTGCGTGTGTGCGTGCGTGTGTGTGTGCGTGCTTGCCTGCATATATGTGTGCATATGACCGCATCACTCACCAGAGCTGAAGGCTTGGCCAGCAGGTGATCTTGAAGGGGTGCGTCATGTCCGCCACAGGGTGGAGGTAGAGGGGGAGGGGGGGCGTGACCCTCCTTCAGATCAGACCGGCCCTCGTGACCTCTGTAGCAGCAGCAGCAGCGGCAGTAGCACTGGCTGTGACCTCAGAGGACAAGACTCCCTGACGCTCCGCCTCTCCAGTGCCTGACAGACTGACAGCTCCACTCCTGATGGAGGCAATGGCAACGAAAGGAAATACGAAGTATGAATACATTATTACATTACATTACATTGCACTTAGCTGACACTTTCATTTATTCAAGGCGACTTACAACTATTATTTTTCAGGGTATCGGTTACAGTCCCTGGAGCAATGTGGGCTTAGGTGCCTTGCTCAAGGGCACTTGAGAGATGTAGGGAGAGGTCAGGGGGGATTTGAACCGGCAACCCCTAGATTGAAAGACCAACTCTCTAACCACTAGGCCACAGCTGCCCCCAATGAATACAATGTCATACAATAGAATACTATGCCATACCATAACATAACATGTGGCACCATATACGATACCTACCAATCCGATAACAAACAACGCCATGCAGTGCCATACGATGCCATGAAATGCCATGATAATTGCTTTACAGTTAGTTTTCACTGAAATTCACTGAAATTCTTATAGCATCCCTGGGCAAGACACATTCAACAACAATCATACGGGCAAGCATGTCGCATCACATGAAATAATGACACATCACTCAAGTGCAGGTGCTGCACAACATAATTCAACTGAAAAAAAAAACATCGATAAAGGTTTGCACACCAATAAACTCTCCCAAACGAGAGTTTATGGGCACACAATGTTTTGGACACTTTGGCCACCACCAAAGTAGTACGTCCATGAAGCATGATTAATGATGATGGATGGATGGATGGATGGATGGATGGATAGATAGATAGATAGATAGATAGATAGATAGATAGATAGATAGATAGATAGATAGATAGATAGATAGATAGATAGATAGATAGATAGATAGATGCATGGATGGATGGATGGATGGATGGATGGATGGATGGGTTGGTGGATAGGAGACGGAAATCCAAATGAAGAATGAAGGCTATAGGCTACGTATATGTACAAACTGATTAACCAAAAAGTTGTATGTCCTTCTATCTTTTCATTATCTTTTCTTTCCATCTATTCAATACTACACAAACACACACGCTGCACACAGACACACACAATAGATGACAGGCGCTCAGTGAACTGTGAAAAGGCCATTCCTGGCTGCCGTTCTCACAGCGCTGTGGACACAGTGGATATTCCGGATAGTTTAAAGTGCTGTCTGAGAACATGCACCTCTCTTCTTTTTTTTGCTGACAAGCACAAAATCCCATAAATGACAACTGCGCTTTAAAACTGCAACTAGGGCTATGCCCATAATAAGCAGGTGAGCATAACTTATATCTGCATAGGCTACCGTGAAACTGAAATATGTTTAATGACAATAGCTGCCCTACAGCTCCAGGGCGTTCAGAACCAACAATCTCCAAGCTCTCTAAACCAGGGAGAAATCGTCCACAATTACCACCGTGTTATTCCGCTACCAGGTGTGCCATTACCCTAACTGTTACTGCGAGTCTCGTTGTAATTAGACAGTAATAATTACAATTACACGGCCATTGCCAAGGCGTTTTTTTTAAACTATCTGAGCACGTAGGCTACCTGCTGGAGGTTGTACTTGGGTCTACACACAACAGGACTGTCTGTCGACCCCGCGCGACTGCGTGCGTTTACACAGAACTCCAGCCCCAAGGGCACGAGAGACCAGATGTCGCACGGGCTCGAGAAAGTCCATGCCTCCTCCAGACCAGCGCCCGTCTGAGCAACAAGTCAGACACCCGGCTGAAGTTTAAGACGATTGGAATTGGCTTTAACATTGACAGTGACACATTAAACCGAATCAGCAGTAATCGCAATAATCTATCAAAGGATCAGCACACAGCATCACATTTGTCCCTTGTACACAATAGCCTACACCACAGTATACTTTTCACGTATGCCCTTTGACCAACTTGTGATAGCATACTTGAAATCTAGCCACAAAAAATACCTCACCAAAGACTGCACAAGAAAAAAAACGTCACCGTTGAATGTCTGTGGCGCACAAAATAGCCGGACTCAATGGACAACCAACAATTTCGCACATGTCAACAACCGTCAAAACAGTCACAATCAATATGATTTTAGGTTGGAGAAGCACCCTGAGAAAATAATAAAGTCTGGTTCTTCAGTACCAACCCCTCACAAGTTCAAGTCCGCTGGAGCGCCTGCTTCCTTTCTCAACCTGTGGCTGAATCCCGTTAAATCATCACTTAACCGAGTTAAACGCAAACCGGCAAAAGAGCTCAAAGGAAACACTCACCTGCGCAAGAAGATTGTCCTGCTATAACGACGTCATAGCAATTTGGCACATAAAACAAACAAATAGATGAAACCTACACATCGGTGGAAACGTTAAACAGAAAGACAGCAAACTTTTAACAAGTGTCTGCTGGTGGAAGGATGGACTCTGTGCACCTCTACTTTCTAGTGACGTAAAGACGCGCCCTTCTCTATCACTTCACACAATCCTCATTGCTGATGACACGCCGAAAAGAATAACGTCGCCGACAGAGTATCGTCTCATGCCTATGCTGTAAGTTACGGCAGATGCTCATTGCAGCTCGACTGATATTGCCGTCTAAAATGATATTTTTGACACGCTATTATAGATATTACGGTATTACGCTTGTGTGCTAGTGCTGTGGTCGGACCCTGTCCGCCTTTCGCCATACACCTCGTTTTAGCTACGTGCATAGGGGTTTCCCGATGCCTTTACGCTGATTTCCACATAAATTACCTACCTGGGGCAGGTAGATCGGGGAAGTTCACTCGAATTCCCCGCGAGGGTTGCGCGCAGGTAAGACGCACAGGATCCACCGTCCTGGACTGTGCATCTGTGACCGGCCAAGTTCACCTTTCCCTTCTGGTGCCAGAAATCACTAACTAAAGGGACGTATCTGGGTTAGTGAAAGTCGTTGCTCTACAGTCTCCAACTCCACAGCCGTCCGCCGTGCCAAGTTGGGGACCTGGACCTACACCGGCTCACCCATGCGCCGCGCACTCAGCTCCTGTGACCCATTGGCGCTCGCGCTGCTTGGGATCCTATTCTTTGGAATCATGGAACCCGCGAGCACAGCAGGGGTGAGTATAGCAGTTTTCTCTTTACTTAACGGTACGAAACTATTCTCGCTCCACTGTTGGTCCGTCACACAGAGCACATAAACCCCCGTGAACTGTCAGTAGTCTAACCAAAGACAAGGGTTAGAAAATGTAAGGTGGTCGTGAGGCGCACTAGTAGCGCACTGCACACTGGTATGCCAGTAGTTTTTATTCCTGCATTCTGTAATGCATTTCTGGGCATCCAAGTTTTATCAAGTCATGTTGCAGACATCGAAAATATAGCATAACAGCCATTTTTTTTGCAAAAGTTTGCTGGTATTAGCTTGTCGCGTTTGAGTTAAAATTAAGGTGTAGGTTGTGAAATTCCTTTGGGAAGATAGTCTGGTTGTTGTGATAACTTGTGGACACAGCTGTGCGCACAGACGTCAGGTGTGCATGCAGGTAATATGTTCCTCTTTCCTACCTGAGGGGGCGCTTGTGAGCTCAACTCATCCAATAACATCACATCCACATACAATGGGTTTACATTTTTTTAATCATGTATAGGCATGATAGGCCTATATGTCTTTCCATTCATTTAATATTCGTGTATTTCGCTTTGAGTGCTGTATTTGTAATTTATGAAAATAAGAGTACATTAGCATGTAATGTGTTGGCCGCTTTTGGTATTTGTGGAGGGGGGAGGGGTCTACGGTTAGTCGAAGGAACCCAGCATGATTACAACAAGTAAAAGTAAACATATCCCTGGAAGACCAACTTCCTGGTACCAAGCACAATCCGCTGTCCTGGGTCTTGAGGCCCCCCCTGTAGCAACATGATTTACATTTATTCAATTAGAGCAATTCTGAACAGCTATGGGACCTAAGGAAGGGCAAAGATCATGCATGTTGTTGTAAATTAAAGCTGTTAATAGGTCTTGATACGATTTATGTGTTTTTCATTTGCTGAGGTCAAGCTGTAGCCAGCAAGCAGGTGGTAAGCCCTTCCAATGTGCGGAGACCTTCTCTGGTCTTTTGGAGACAAGATGTTGATGGAGATGCACCCTAAAGCCAGACACTTGTAGTAGGCTACATAAAACTCTGTATGTTTGTTAAGACATTTGGTACTGGGGGTGCTGTGGCATAGCATGTTAAACTGGATGAGATGGGCAACAATACCCATGGGCAGCCTGGTTCGAATCTGGCCTCTACCCTGTCTCTGTAACCATCTTCACTGACCCATCTAACAAAAGCAATAGGCCACTACACTATCAAAATAGAAATGCTTAAGCCTTAGACACTGAACAGATTCCACAATCAGATTTGATTATCAAAGTCACAAGACTATTCATTGTGCTATTTATCAAGCAAATGAAAGTACATGTAGACCTATTGACAAATTGTAAGATATTTTTTGTCTTCTGCTGTTAAGACCAATACTGTGACATTCCTACAACATTACAATATTATTACAATTTTGACCTATCTGTTTCTAGCAACAAAAATGTGCAGGTCATAGGAAATAGTTCTGCGACTTCATCTGAAATCTAAACCCTTTTCGATGACAAACTCTAAAGAATAGCACAGTGGTTTGAGCAATCTGTCTCCTCTCCACTAGGGATGTGGCCAATCGGCTAGCAATGTGGGGAAATGATATCCACTTGGTGTTGGCATTTGAAGGAATGCAATAGGCTTTGCTGCAGCGGCGCCCCAGGCCCCGAGATGAAGAACATTTTTGAGCAGATGCAACTCAGGGCAGCTCACATCCTGAAAAAAAATGCCCCGAACAGGAGGACAGATAGACAAAAAACTATAAAATAGTAAAGGAAATTGAAGTAATGCTTGAACATAATGTCGGACATATTTTTGTCCTCATCCAGATCACCAAGTGATGTTAACCATTATCCCTCTAAACTCCCTTGTCCTTAGCTGACCTTACCTCAAATATGTGCCATCGAATCACTTGAAGTCATGCACTGGAAGTCACTTGAGAACGGAAATTTGTACCAAAGGTGTGTGTGTGTGTGTGTGTGAGTGTGTGTGTGTGGGGGGGGGTCTTTTGACTTTTTTGCTGTAGCCATTTGGTTTTAATAAAGATTGCTTGTAAAATGATATGGTAAATTAAAAAAAACGATTCGCCAAGTCCACCAGAGATGAAAATGGATTACATTTTCTAATACTGTTTGTGAAGGAAGTCTTTAAACTACACTTTGTGTAAAGGCGATAAAAGGCTTCCTTGGTTACTGCGTTAATAACTTCTCATGGCTCAGGAAGGCCTAGTTCTGCATTCCATGTGAAAAAAACACATTGTTCAAATTGGATCAGAATCAAATGTAGGCTATGCCATGCTTCATTGGTAATCAAGCTAGTGCTACAGAAGTCAAGTTTGTATAGTGATTAGCATGGCATCATTAGATGACATACAGTAAAGATGCTAGTTTTGAAACATTTTTTGCATACATGGGTTTGCAGTGTTTGTAAACACAATGTTGTGAGGAGGGGCAAGACACTGGCAGCCAACCACCTGAGCATTATTTTTGACTGACAGTGGTTTCCAACAATCAGAGTTGAGTTGTGCGCAGCTAGTTTCGCGCAGTCAGGGGAAAACAAAAATTTAGAACCCATGGGCTACACATATTTTGACATTTTGGCCATGTAACAGGTTAGGTTTAAGGCTGAGTTTGCGGGCACAGATTTGTGTTTTTTCTTGATTACTTTGTTGCTGAACTCCAACATTTCTTTACTGACAAGTTTGGGTGGAAATGGGTCATTTGTCACACAAAATGCATTGGTGTGTCACTCGTGTCACTGTTTGGTGAGAACAGTCAGCCAGTGATCCCTGTTGCCACTCCCTAACCCTGCTTTTGTTCAACTTCCACTTCCACTTCCTCTTCCTCGTCCATCCAGCCAATCAATTCAATGTTGACATGCGACTCACATACTATGGGATTTGATCCATAACTAGGGGCCGGCTTTTGATTGTTTGAAGAGTACTTTCTTTTTGAAGTTCAATAGTGGTTCCGTTCAGCGGTTCAAGTTCAGTTTTGTGTTAACATTTCCATTTTAAGCAACGCGTATTTAAAGATTGCTCACAGAAATGTATCTTGAATTGAAACCAGTTCCCCACAAAACATCTCACTTTTAACGGAGGAGCTGATACATTTGAAGAGTTCAGATGCAAAACCCCCTAAGTGCCTTTTCAGAAAATAATCTTAATTAATTTTTATTTAGTACAAAGCTATCACAATTACATAGTTTTTATTTTATTTATGTAATATAACTATTTATGTGTATTATCAAGTACATGAATGTAAACCAAACCAAGAATGGGGTTCGCTAAAAATATAGAAGTGCAGGTCTTCAGAAATGGAGTTAGGGGGTTTTGCACCTGAACTCTTCATTTCTTGTTCATTGGATGGTTTTCCAAGGAATTAACAAAAGTTTCTTTTTCACAAAGATATTTTGGCCAGTCGCACAGCTATGGTACCTAAGGACATTAAGACCCACTGTACAGCCTAAACACTGTACAGCCTATACACACGCAACAATGGAGTGATTGAACGTGACCGCTGTGCAGCGAGCTTCCTGTGAAAGCTTAAGATGTTGTGTGCATGTTGTTGTGTGTTCGCTGACCCCTGCCACACTGTGCACGGTAGGCTACAGCATGTGCCCCACGCACTCGGTTTCGGTGTGTGTGTGTACTGTGTGCTCTGCTTAAGCTGTTTTGTAGCCAAACAGTTAGCGACGCCTAGGCTGACCAAAGCCCTCTTGAGGAGCTAATGATTTACGCAGCAGGGGACAGTGTGTGTGGTGACCTGGCAGCATGTGTCCACCACGAAGCCCTTGCATGAAATCAGACCTGCATATCTGTGAAGAGTCTCGATCAGTCATCCTAAGCGTGTCATTCATAGGCGTTCCGTACAACTTACAACTGAACTCCTTTGCAAAACAACAGACATGCCTGTGAAGATTCTCACGCATCCACTCATGGGCAGTCATGGGTAAGCGGTTAGGGCGTTAGAGCCCAAAGGTTGCTGGTTCGACTCCTGACCTCCCAGGTTGGTGAGGGGAGTAATTAACCAGTGCTCTCCCCATCCTCCTCCATGACTGAGGTACCCTGAGCATGGTACCGTCCCACCGCACTGCTCCCTTAGGGTGCCTTTGGGGGCTTCCCCCTTGCACGGGTGAGGCATAAATGCAATTTTGTTGTGTGCCGTGTTCAGTTGTTTGCTGTGGAGTGCTGTGTCACAATGACAATGGGAGTTGGAGTTTCCCAGTTGGGCTTTCAATCAACTTTGTGTTCTTTGCAATACGTAGGCTCAAGTCATTGCAGCACTCATAGTGCTGCTTTTACTCTGTATTTAACACTGTGTAAGTTACTATGCAGGTCTTGTTATCCAAAGGAGCTACTTGCAAGTTGCAACTCAAACTCCTTTGGGATGAAAGCAGGCCCACACACACACACACACACACACACTGCAAAAAACGAAAATCTGTACAAGTGTAATATACTTGAATTCAGCATTTTGGTCTCATTAGACTTGTTTTTTAATGTATTTTCTTGGTAAGACTGACTATTGTTAAGATGAATTGACTTGTTTCAAGAAAATTCATCTTTTTTATCCTACCTAGATAATAAAACTGGTTCTGAGCAGCTTTTTTCTTAAAATAGAACACATACTGACAGAGTCGCATTAACAATTAGACTGTGAGTACATTTTTACTTGTTTCAAGACAATAAGACAATCCAAATGAACCTGTTTTAAGAACTGGCTCGATCTCACTAAGATATTCTAGCTAATCAACTGTGATTGCATAAAAATGAATAGGGCCAATGAGATTTCCATTCAAGATTCATAGCTTTGACATTTCTGTTGTCTGTGCAGCATTTGGCATAGCAATTTCATGATTGTAAATCTGTATCCCATCTCAATGTGTCAAACACTTGAAAATATACTGTAGATGAATTACTAAAATATATTAAAAAAAATAGGGAGTCCCATATCTGTGATTATTGTCTTTCCTAATTGTTACCAAGAAACATCCATTTCAGAGATGATATTCAAAAAATCTAATCTTTGAACTGACATATGCCTCTGACGCCTTGATACCGCTGATGTGTGGCCCAATTCTTTTTCATGAGCAAATATACTGTTTGTTTGATGGGTAGGCTACTTTCGTCAATTTTGCTATGATTGTATTTATTTTATTTTTTTAAGATTGTTTTTGGTCTTTTTTACAACTTTATTGATGACAGGACAGTTTGAGAGGTGGACAGGAGGCGAATGGGTAGAAAGATGGGAAGGGGTCGGCAAATGACCCGGACCGGGAATCGAACCCGGGTCGGCCACACGGCAGACGAGTGCCCTACCAGTTGCCCACGGCAGGGCCATTTTGCTTTGATTTACAAGACATTTGCAGACATTTTATAGGCCTAATTTAATTTAGAAATTTAGAATAAAAAAATAATGCTTTGACTCTAACCTCATGCACACGTGTCTCATCAAAGTACCCAGTGTGAAGGTAAATGTTGCATATAATGTTGTTTAGGGGGCACGTTGTTGTTCAGGATGCTGCTTTTTAAAGATGCTGCTCTGTCTCAGTTTTTGTAAAGTTTCCGTCATCAGAGCAAAAAAGGTTGTGAGTTATTTCACTTAATTCTATGATAAGATGTATAGCATGGTCCTTGCTGCTGATAAAAACAAAATCTTCAGAAATATCAGCATCTGTCCAGACGACATTTTTAGTTTGTTATCTATCATTAGATTCCATCGTTACACTAATTGGACATGTCTTGTATAGGCCTATTAATATGCAAACCTAGGCCTATAGCCTACCTGAAGTTATAACATCTAGATCAATATGATTTGACAAAATAAAGTGCTTCAATGCACGTTTTATTTCCTTTTGCACAACTGCAACAGCAAGGGCAACAGGTTTTTTTGTGTTCATTTAAGGCACACTCAAAAAATGTTTCTGGGTCCTGGTAAATATTAAGAAATATGTATACAAACAATTTAAGGAATATTGAAATCATATAAACACCATTTGAACTGTCCGCGTATTAACTTTTAAACAAATAATCTAAACAAATAATGTAGGCCTATGCACTTGAAAAAAGCTCATAATATTAACTGACATGCACATCACACTCCAGAACAGTAGGTGGCAGTAAGAAATGAATCGCCTATTGTCGAAACACATTTTCATTGACAGTATTTATCTTCTTCCTGCTGGCACCAAGTTGTTACCTTATTGGTACAGAAATATTTTACATAAATCAAAACTATATATGTGAAATTCATGCTGTAATTCAGGTGGGATAACAAACAAAAACAAAAAAAATCACCAAAGGGTAAAACCGGAAATGGAATTACGTCACTTCCTGTTCGTCAGTTGGTCTCCTGCTTTGAAATTGAGGCAATCGTTTTCAGCCAGGTAAGTTTCACAATCCGTTTCAATCCTTGTCATCTTTGGCAATATGCTTGTATTAAGACACTATTACAGTCATTTGTGAAGTATACTACGCTATTGTGATGTTTTTGGCGCTTTTGTCTGTATGGAAAGTTAACTGATACGAATATTGTTAGATCATGCTGTGTGATCTGACAAGCTGTTTGTCTTGCATTCAAATATCCACTCTTAAACATTAGCTTATCTTGTGCAACATCTTTAGGAGTAAAAAAAAAAATAACCTTAAGGTTTATCGAGTCTGAAGTGTAATTTACCAGCATAATTATTTTAAACATAATTTAACACCTGCTGCTGTTTAGCTTAGCAGCTAGCTATTGCTCTCTAGCTTGCTATTGCCCTGTAATGCCCCACATGTTACTCAAAATATGTATTATATTTTTTGTAATGGGCGTCACTATTGGCCAGTCCTGAATATCACCTTTGAAAAGCCATGTTTGCCGATATTGTGAGAAAAGGTTCATCTCTGTTTTTCAACTTGACAGATGGTTACCCCCTGTGCTAGTGGAAGATGTGACTTTGAAGACAGTCATTGTAAAAGGTAGGATTTCTGTCCATGTTCAATTGTTTTACACTTTACCCTCTGCTTGAACACTTTACTTACACCAAAGCAAAATGAGGATAACATTTTTTTTTAGCCAATTAGCTGTCATTTTCATGTTGGCATGGTGTCAACAGTTATTTTGTATTGTATGAAATATGGATATGGTGAAAAATATTTTAATTCACTTTAATTTCACGCTGTCTTAAGTGGCTGTAGTCACGTTATTTACCAATATTCTTAAATGGTGACAATATTCCCCAGTCTAAAAAGTGGTGACGATATGGATTTGAGGATTTGATATGGCAGATTATATTTGGTTGAGGCTACTCTACTCTCCTTGACCCCTGGTCTCAATTTAGGTTTTACAAGAAGTCAGTCAATGCCATTGTGATGTTAGCCCTCATCTTATCTTGTAATTTCTGTAACATCAACTCCAGCAGTCTATGTGTTTTGTCATAGGTGCAAAAGGCTTGTCTAAGATAAGCTGGCAGTCTACACCGCATGGCCTGCGTTGCTGACATTAAGTGAAGTAAGTGTGGTGGTACATTATGTCATAACAGATAGTATTTAAGTGTTGTTGTATGTCTGTCCTGTAGGATGTCTTTGTGGCTTGACCACAGGTGTTGCCCCACCTGCAGGCCCAGAGATAGAAAGACATAGTGACAAGTCACAGGACAGACAGGAAGCACAACACAACTGGGCCTGACAACCATGTCATTTTCTTGTAATGTGTCTTTGACAGGTTAATGCAGAGTTCCTGTGCCTGACAGATACTTGAGGAAGCATCTTGGAGGTTGTCAAGGAGAAGGGAGGCGTTGCCAGAAGGAAGGTAGGATAACTCATGGCTCCAGCAGCTAATGGAAACATTGTGTTTGAGTTGCAAACAATCTAATGAAGTTGGGTATTAGGTATTAGAAGGTCAGACATTAGGTGTGGGAGATGCATGGCCCACCTCTAGGTTCACTGACTCTGAATTTTGAACAGTTCTGATTATGGTGTTCACAAACGATCTGCACCCCAATAAAGAGAGCATGCGATAAATGGCACCTGCATATCACTGACAAGCACACTATTAAATGCCCCCTATTAGTGGCCATGGTTGTCATTCACTAGATATCAGCATTTTTACATTTAGTGCCATTAAAGCTACATAAAAAGTGTGTGCACAGTGTTGAACTTTCTGCATTTTCTTTTTCCACCATCAGGACTGGAGTGGCGAAGTGATCCAAAGGCAGACTGCACATCTACGTATATGGTTTGCAAGGAACATCCCGTGCCAGAGACTGTGATACAAGGCATGGAGCTGTACAGTGAACTCGGAGCATCTCTTGTGCATGTGTGATGCTGTTTGGACTCGGTTACCGGTATATACCCTCAATCTCAACTCTGTGGATTTGGATTTACAATTTTAAGTATCCAGATGAACTGAAATATATGTTCTGGTGAATTTGGAAAATATGCCCAAAAGGTCCAATCACTATAAACTACAGTAAATATGTTGGACACTGGCAATCTCAGGTTCTAAGCCATTGTATAAAAGGACAATCCATCGCATTTCTATTAATACTTTTGTGTGCTGTTCTCTGATCTGAGTTGATGATTTTTTTGTCCTTTTTTGTCTTTTGTCAGCATGGCATTGAGGGGCTTTTTTCTAAACATTGGCTATGCAGATTAAAAGATGAGCACTATAAGGAAAGGCGTAATAACGCCTCAGTAGCACTTCATGGACACATTGATATCATAATTAAAAACATTTCTCTCTCCCTCTCCTCCCCCACTTTGAGAAAGAATCAAAGAGTCAAAAGTGCTCCTGCGGGCAGTTGGTTAATTCTAAAATGTCCATTCACAAATAACATCTTTTTCATGAATGTCTAAGTAAATAAGTGAGTAAATAGACACATACTGTTCTGATGAGAGTATGCTTTTCGGCCAAAGATATCTGACTGCATATCTGACCCAAGGGATTATGACATTACTTAGAATTTGATGGTGGTTGTAAGCATTCATGAAAAAGATGACATTTCTGAACAGGCCACATTAATTAATGTGTTACAGTACACTGATAATTTCAGGTTTTCTGTTTAATTTCTGTTTAATCATACGATTATATTGTCAAGATTTTGGTGTTTTATTATCGTTTGACTGCATGTTTGTCCAGCTGATGAAATATTAATAAAAGAAATGTTTTGAAGTTCTTGTCAAGTATATTTTTCTCATACACCTAAACAAGATATTAATTCTACATGAGAAAATAAGTATTCTAGCTAAGAAAATCAGACTAGTTTTAAGACTTTAAATGAGCTGGAAACAAGTAAATTTGCCTTGTTTTAAGCGTCTTGTATGCTTGTTTTGAGCAATAATTTCTTGGAGGACATCTAATTCTAAGCAATAATGACTAATAAAGGAGAAGAAATTGCTTAAAATAAGAGCAAAAATCTTAACAAGCAACAGAAAAATAAGATTTTTATACTTGTTTCAAGTGTTTTTCTATACCTACCGCTTAGATTTTATTTTCTTGTTTTAAGAATTCTTACCAAGTCCAATTTGCTCGCTGCACTGGCAGATTATTTTGCTCAAAATAAGCAATTTTTCACCTAAAACACTATATTTTTTACTTATTTTTTTAGAGGGCTTTTTTGCAGTGCACACAGCTATCAGACATTATGCTGTGAAAAAAGTAATGCTGTGAAAGAGTATGATTACGGAAGTGCTGCTGCTGTGGTCAGATGTGTTCGTATTAAGCTTGTCAGCGAAGAATGCAGAGGTTGGGTGCGAGAAGAGCGGCAGAGGCAGAGTCTGTGACGAGAGAAAGAGAGAGAGAAAGAGGCAGAGGCAGAGTTTGTGACAAGAGAGAGAGAGATGGATTTAACCAGTTCTTTATTGACTCATTGTCAAACGTGTTACAATGTCAGGATGCAACTTACATTCTCAGTGGTCAACCCCCAATACCCCCCCCCCCCCTACATCTAAAGCCACATTCCCATCAGCTGCAGTGTGACATAGCACCTCCCCCACCCCCCATGTGTCCGTAAAGCAGTCCATGCCATCAGCCAACTTGTAGTATGTATATTCAATTTTCACCCGGGTAGCCACCAAGCCCTTGAAGACCTCCACTGGGTCACAGGAACCCACCCCAACATCTTATTCTTCCTTGTCTTCCAAATTGCAAGTTTGGCTGAACCCAACAAAAAGTTGACTAAAAACACCTCACTCCTCCTCCTCACACTGTACACCGGCCCACTAATAAAAAACTCATGAGAGAGAGAGAGAGTCAGAGACAGAGTCTGTGACTAGAGAGAGAGAGAGAGGGAGAGAGAGGTAGATAGAGAGCGCGAGAGAGAGAGAGAGAGAGAGAGAGAGGCAGAGGCAGAGGCAGAGTCTGTGACGAGAGAGAGAGGGAGAGAAAGATAGATAGAGAGCGAGAGAGAGAGAAAGAGAGAGAGAGAGAGAGAGAGTTGAGAGGGAGATGTTAAAGGGCTGACACGGGGGTCTGCTTCTCCGGTTCTCACCCAATTAACATGAAACCTTGGTGACAGGGGTGAGCCCCCCCCCACTCCTGAACTGGC
>NC_085864.1:30414362-30419362 GCF_034702125.1 Engraulis encrasicolus | reverse complement strand
AATATTTTGTTGATGAGATTTGTCACTGGAAATTGCAGTAGCAATGTAGCCTATTTAGCATATAGGCTCCCTTTCCATTCCATACATTTTCCCACATGAAGGACTTACCAACGCTCGCCAATTAGTGGACACTCAATAGGAAATGCATTATGCATGCAAAGCTAACTGGCTACAATGGGAACCAATCAGATTGAATCTTCTGCGGTACCACAGTCAGTGTTGCCAATTTAGCGACTTTGTCACTAGATTTAGCAACTTTTTGACGTCCCTGGTGACTAAAAACCTCATCTAGCGACTTTAGTGACTTATTGGTGCATCTGGCGACTTTTTAAACGGGCATTTTCAATGACAAAATCATTGTTTTTCAACATAATTGTAACTCTAAGCCGCCGTCAGAAGCGTTTCCCACGGTTAAGCAGGGCTGCAAATTAGCTCTGATATCCAAACAGTAGCTAGCACCGCCCATTTGTACTGTGAACGAAGGTATCTGGGCACGTTTTCTAGGGATCAGCGTGCGTGACATTGTGACGTCATATGCAACGTCCTGACGTCATCTAGCAATTTCTAGCGACTTTTTAGCGAGCCAATGGCGACTTTGGCCGATTTTTTGGCAGTACTGACCACAGTCTACTTCAGCAGAAAAAAACAAACCAAAAGCATGCCATAGATGTAGGCACACTCAATAACCTCACAGCCATGAAGAGTAAAATCTATCAGGTGTAATATTTAAAATGCGTCAAAAATGCATAAAAAAAAATGTACATAAGAAAAGGTGGGTGGAGTTTGTTGTCAAGGTGGCCAATTTAGCTGTGAAGTGCTGGAGGGGAGACCTTGATCTGGTTTTCATACACTTGACTTTCACTGTCTCTGACTCACACACCCACACATCCAGACACATACGCAAACCACCACACAAACACACACACACACACACACACACACACACACACACACACACACACACACACACACACACACACACACACACACACACAAACTCGCTTGTTGCCACAGAGTCCTGTATGCGGGGCTTTGCAGGTCTGGGACTGTGATTTTGGACATAAGCTCCCAGGCCCTAGCACTCCATCCTCTCTCTCTCTCTCTCTCTCTCTCTCTCTCTCTCTCTCTCTCTCTCTCTCTCTCTCTCTCTTTCTCTCTCTCTCTCTCTCTCTTTCTCTCTCGCGCGCGCGTGCTCACTCTCTCTCTCTCTCTCTCTCTCTGTTTCTCTCTCTCTCGCACGGGCGCGCTCACGCTCTCTCTCTCTCTCTCTCTCTCTCTCTCTCTTTCTCTCTCTCTCTCGCTCTCCCTCGCTCTCGGTTTCTCTCTCTCTCTCACTCTCCCTCGCTCTCTCTTCAGCTCTCTCTCTCTCACACACATACACACACACACACATCCACCCACACACACATCCACCCACACACACATGCAGACACACACATGCAGACATGCTCAGGACCACATTCACCCACACACATGCACAGAAACACATCCACACACAGACCCATACGTAGACACAAAACCACGCACACAAGCATGCACGCAAGCACGCGCGCACACACACACACACACAGACCCGCCCACTCACCCACCCACGCATGCATACACGCACACACACACACACACACACAATCACACACACACACACACAGTGTTGTTTTAGTGCTAAGCTCCCCTGCCCCAGACAGGGCCACTGGGGGATTTACTTTCTCAGCACCCAGTGCGCCGCGTCTGCTCTGTTTCTGCGTGATTTAGCCAATCAACAGCCACACACACACACACACACACACACACACACACACACACACACACACACACACACACACACACACACACACACACACAGTGCAGGCAGGCGTAGAGGCAGGAAGTATGAGCTGTGTGTGTGTGTGTGTGTGTGTGTGTGTGTGTGTGTGTGTGTGTGTGTGTGTGTGTGTGTGTGTGTGTGTGTGTGTGTGTGTGACATTCAAAGGGTGTGTGACAGAATTATCTGACATGTGAAGGTCATGCTCTTGTCAAGTACAAACTCTCTTGCGAAGACACACACACACACACAGAAACATGTGCACACATACACAATCATGCACCAGGGTCGCACACACACACACACACACACACACACACACACACACACACACACACACACACACACACACAAACAGGAATACCGGAGCACCTTTAATAAAATATTTGCGGTGTGGTTGCGTGCCTGTTATTGTGTGTGTGTGTGTGTGTGTGTGTGTGTGTGTGTGTGTGTGTGTGTGTGTGTGTGTGTGTGTGTGTGTGTGTGTGTGTTTGTGTGTGTGTGTGTGTGTGTACATGTGTGTGTGTGTGTGTGTGTGTGTACGTGTATGTGTGTGTGTGTGTGTGTGTGAGCGCGCGCAAGCACGCATGATTGTGTGTGTATGCACATGATTGTGTGTGCGTGTGTATGTGTGTGTGTGTGTGTGTGTGTATGCCTGCATGCGTGCGTGTGTATGCGTGCGTGCGTGTGTGTGACAGTGCCAGAGGGAGTAGTCAGGGTGGATGTTTTCTTTTCATCATGGCCGCTGCATTCTCTTGTCCGGTAGTCATTGGAGACGGACGGATGGCACTGAAATCCACAAACATCACTCCTTAGTGCCTTCAGTACATCCCCTCCTCTTGTCCTCCACTCATCTCTTATCCCTCTATTTCAGCCTTTCTTTTCTCTCCTCCCCTCATCTTCTATATGTAATTGCAGTGGGTATGGCAAGGTGTGTGTGTGTGAGAGAGAGAGAGCAAGAGAGAGAGAGACGGATTATTGTCAATGTCTTAGTTATATTTTTCAGTTTAGCTGCACATTGGTGACTGGTCAGACACAATGTCAAACTTCTGTGCCAACTCTGTTACATAGGCCTAGATTTTTGACAATAAATTACACTTGACTTGACTTGACTTGGCGTGGTATGTGACTATGTATATGTGACTATGGTATGTGTTCCCTGGAGGTAGATGAGCCGCAAGCCTAAAACATTACACATTAGCCTAAGCACACCCATACTAGCCTACACGTGACGGGGGGGAACCGCTATTCCGACATAGCGCTATTCCGACATGCCGCTATTCCGACACTTTTTATCCCCAGGGTTAGGGTTAGGGTTAGGGTTAGGGATGTCGGAATAGCGGCATGTAGGAATAGCGGCGCACGGTGGAAAACGTGTCGGTATTCCGACAATAGACATTAACGTCGGAATCGCGACATGTCGGAATAGCGCCACGTAACCACCCGTGACATAGCACTAGGTTTAAGGCAGTCACACACTCGTTCAGTGAGCAGGTGAGTGAAGGAATGCTCTAGTCTAATCCATTGTTTTGTTTGTTTCAATCAGCAGTATGGTTTTTGTTTTGTTTTCAAATACCCAGCTGCGCGTGCAGATAGGAATCCAAAAATGCTACGTGGCTAGGTGTTGTAGCGGTTTTCATGATTTCTGTACTCCTACCGACTCTATACTGGGAGAACATAGGCCTATCTGAAAGTGAGTACATCAGAATCATTTATAGGCTTTGTAAATGAAGCTATATTGTATCACTCCAATCACACGTGAGTGCTACGTTTGAGTGACAGCAGCTTCCAAACAATCAGAGACCGCCTCCGATCACGAAACCCCACCTTGTCAGCAATGGCTAACACTTTGCAACACAATATAGCGTTATTTAGGGAGCATGACAAAGAATTCTGTGCAACATGATAGTATGTTCTTCTAAACAGTGTCACAGACAGTACAGCGTGTAAGCAAATGGATAAAACAACTGACAAGACCAGACCGCCAGCCAAGAAGACAGCAGGTTCTAGTCATACACTGTGCAGGGCTCCAATGGGACTTCCAATAATAAAATCCATGTATGCAGAGACATTTCATTGAACACAAGCTAGACACGCCCTTAGCATCTCCCTCAGAGTTAGCCAGACCAAATTCTCATAGATATTCAGTTGCGGAAGCCGGGCTAATCACACCTCCCCTTATCCTCCATTCAGCTTTTCTCTTCATAGTATTCTTTCTTTTTCTTCTTTCATCTTTCTTATCCTCCTTTTGAATTTTACAGGACTATTGAGAAATACTACCACTTAAACTTTACATTGGGTTGTTCATTGAGGCAACTTATAGCGGGTTGAGGAGCTGTTTATTTATTTATTCTTTGGACATGTATGAGTATGTGATCGTGTGTGGTGTGGGTTAGCAAGCCTTAAAACGCTTAATAATCTTTGTTGCAATTTAAGTCTGATGAGGAGGGGGTCAAGCTCTTACTTCTTGTGCACCTAACTCAGAAACCTGCTGCTACTGAATGTTATACTCCAAATACAATTTCGTTTTCTTTTTTTTTACAATGACAAAAAACTCTTGAATCTTGAGTAATCTTGGTAATTGCAGAGATACTGGTAAACAACTGGACAAAAGACAAAAGAGAGTTGTGAGCAGCTGGGGGTCTTTTTAAGCACCAAATGAGATGTCCAGTTGTTTTCCATTCGACCATTTGTGACTACAGTGACCTGGATGAAGGGGAATTCTAAACAACTGATGTGCTTGAGTGATAGAACTAGAGTCTCACGTTAAACCCAGAGCCACGGAGTTGTGGAAAGCGGGGTACAGGAATTCAGTTGGTGACATGATTTATGTAGATAAAATAAGTTCAGTTCAAGGCAGCAGCTTTCTGTTCGCTAGAGACTAACACAAAACCACTACATAACAGCCAAAGTTGAGGAAGAGACGAATTACATTTACCTTTACCATACTTTCTATGTTCTACGGCCACTTCCTGGAACTGGTGAAACTAGACATGTTTTTTTTGTTTATAAACAGGATGTTGTGAGGATGGGGCAAGACACTTGCAGCCAACCACGTGAGCTAACTTTTTGACCGACAGCTGTTTCCAACGACCAGAGATTGAGTTCCAGGGTCGCGCAGCCAGGGGAAAACAAAAAATGTGAACCCATGTATGGGTCATTCCATATCAATTCACACACCCCCTACAGGTGACCCTCT
>NC_085864.1:30409362-30411862 GCF_034702125.1 Engraulis encrasicolus | reverse complement strand
GCTCATACTTCCTCTCCTCTTCCACACAGAGCTTTGTCCGTATTTTGGATAAGGTGGTATTCTGCAGAACTTTGATGCTGCGCCATGCTTTTCAAAAGCCCTCTTTGACTATTCAAGTGAGACAGAGGGGCTGAGAGAGAGAGAGAGAGAGAGAGAGAGAGAGAGAGAGAGAGAGAGAGAGAGAGCGAGAGAGAGAGATAGAGAGAGAGAGAGAAAGGAGGGAGAGTTGTGAGGGTCCCGCTGCTGTGTTTATTAATCTGTTCATCTTTCTGAAGATTTTGCTGTTTGTACCCTCTGCCACTGTAAGGATTGAGATGGAGTGGGTTTCACAGGGTGTGTGTGTGTGTGTGTGTGTGTGTGTGTGTGTGTGTGTGTGTGTGTGTGTGTGTGTGTGTGTGTGTGTGTGTGTGTGTGTGTGTGTGTGTGTGTGTGTGTGTGTGTGTGTGTGCACGTGCCTTTACCTGTGCGTGTGCTGGCGTGCCTTTCATTTGAACATGTGCATTTCTAAACAAAAAGGAGAAGGGGGGGGACAAAAAAGCTTCAATTTCACTCTTGAGATTTCATTTCTCTGTCAGTCCTACTGTCTGAATGTCTGTCTGTGTAATGCACTCATGGTGGTCTTCAATATATGCGCAGTAAATTGTATTACTATTTTATCATTGAATTAATTCAAAATTCAATTCAATTCACTTTTAGAGTTGAAATGAACACTGCTTACTGCTTACTCTTTGAAGTGATTCTCCAAATAAATAGAAATAAACAAATTTTGCACCTCCATGTGACTTAAATTTACTGAGTTTTACCTGGCTTCTCTTCTTCCGGCCTTTCTCTTGGTCTGGTGCCAGTGGTTACCTCTGGTTCCAAAGCTAACAATTATCATTGAATCTTTGGCCAATTACCCACAAGAGCGTGGTGGCAGCGAGAAGACGGTGGTCTTTAAGCCAAGTATCGGGCGGTGTTTTCTACTCAGCCTTTCACACAGACAGTGTTAGCGTGCACAGCCAGTCCTGTTCAAACCCCCCCACACCCCCTCCCACACATCGCTAATGCTAGTTTGCTATTTTCGCTACGCCATTCATTTCTACGGGACACTGCCGTCGCAAAATTCCGCTAGAGTTCTTATTTCGAAATGCAGCGCGACACGGACCCATCTCCGCCGCCGCTACTACCCGACTACCGTCGTGTTGGTGTGGAAGGACAGATCTGTTTCCATGTATTTCCGCCACCCCCCCGTAAACATCGCTATCTCATCCCTCATTCCCCATTATGGTTTGAAATAGACCTTATGGGACCAACTACCAGTTCAACTGAATTATATACAAAGCATGCTAGCTTGGAGACAGAATTTGCATTGCTAGCAAGACTGAGAAAACAGAAGAAAACAGCAAGACTCAACACAGAGGAAGATGGAAAATGAGCTCATTTCTAGGCATGATGCGGTATCGCTTGAAGTGTTGTGTAGAGGGTAACATTTACCGTGATTTCACTTCTTGGCCTGCCCTGCTGTCTGAGTGTCTGTCTGTCCGTGATTCAGGCCAATGGTGGTCATCAAGACGTGTGTGTGCTTACCTGTGCAAATGACGGGGTAATTGTTATCATTATGTCCGCACTCAATGTGTGTTTCACTGTTTTGTTTCGCGGCACCCCGTCATTTGGGAGGGTGGGTGAGGATTCTGGAATTCTCATTTGCATCTTACGCCACCTGTGTGCATGCTGCAATGGAGACTGTGTGTGTGTGTGTGTGTGTGTGTGTGTGTGTGTGTGTGTGTGTGTGTGTGTGTGTGTGTGTGTGTGTGTGTGTGTGTGTGTGTGTGTGTGTGTGTGTGTGTGTGTGTGTGCGTGCGTGTGTTTGTGTGTGTGTGTGTGTGTGTGTGTGTGTGTGTGTGTGTGTGTGTGTGTGTGTGTGTATATCTTATTGCCATATTCATTATTATCATCAGGATTCATGATCTCTGTGTGTCTTCACTCTGTTGCACACACATGCAAAACACACACACACACAGAAAGTCAGTCACCCCTATATGCACTAGTCAACAAACATATATACCGTAGAATGCACATACTCACACTCACACACACACACACACACACACACACACACACACACACACACACACACACACACACACACACACATACTCGCGCACGCACGTACGTATGCACGCATGCACGCACGCATGCACGCACGCTGGCACGCGCACACATAAACTTCTTCTCTCATGCTTGCTTCTCCTGAATCTCTTTTGTACTCTACGCTCAGCCTAATCTGATGCTGGCGTGTACCTATAGGGGACCTCATTGAGATTCCATAGATAGACCTGCAGTATACGTACACACACGTTTACACACACACACACACACACACACACACACACACACACACACACACACACACACACACACACACACACACACACACACACACACACACACACACACACACACTCTCTCTCTCTCTCTCTCTCTTACTCTCTCTCTCTCTCTCTCTCTCTCTCTCTCT
>NC_085864.1:30244362-30404362 GCF_034702125.1 Engraulis encrasicolus | reverse complement strand
TTTCTAAATAATATGGGACCTTAATGGAAAAAAAGAGAAAAATCCAACCTTCAATACAAGTGCATTTATTCAGTGGGGAAAAAATCCCACATAAAGAAATAATTATTTGACATCAAATAATGTGTGTCACAATTATTAGCACCCCTGGTGTTAATATTTTGTACAACCCCCTTTTGCCAACAAAATAGCACCTAATCTTCTCCTATAATGTTTCACAAGATGGGAAAAGACAGAAAGAGGGATCTTCAGCCATTCCTCTTTGCAGAATCTCTCTAAATCATCCAGAGACCTGGGTCCTCTCCTCTGTACTCTCCTCTTCAGCTCACCCCACAGGTTCTCAATGGGGTTGAGGTCAGGGGACTGAGATGGCCATGGGAGGAGCTTGATTTTGTGTCTGGTGAACCATTTCTGTGTAGATTTGGCCATATGTTTAGGGTCATTGTCTTGCTGAAAGACCCAGTGACGACCCAGCTTCAGCTTTCGGACAGAGGGCAACAGATTTTGATTTAAAATGTCCTGGTATTTCAAAGCATTCATGATGCCATGCACCCTAACAAGGTTCCCAGGGCCTTTGGAAGCGAAACAGCCCCACAGCATCACTGACCCACCCCCATACTTCACAGTGGGTATGAGGTGCTTTTCAGCATGCGCATCTTTCGTGGCACGCCAGACCCACTTAGAGTGTTTGTTGCCAAAAAGCTCAATCTTGGTCTCATCTGTCCAAAGCACACGGTCCCAGTTGAAGCCCCAATACCGCTGGGCGAACTCCAGACGTTTGCGTTTATGACTGTGAGTGAGGAAAGGTTTTCTCCGTGCATGCCTCCCAAACAGCTTGTTGGCGTGTAGACAGCGCCTGATGGTTGATTTGGAGACTTTGTGACCCCAGGATGCTACCATTTGTTGTAATTCTGTAACAGTGAGCTTTGAAGATCTTTTGATTTCTCTTACCATCCTCCTCACTGTGCGTGGTGGCAAAATAAACTTGGGTCCTCGTCCAGGCTTGTTTACCACTGTTCCAGTTGTTTTGAACTTCTTAATTATTCCTCTCACAGTGGATATGGGCAGCTGCAGTTGAGTGGCAATCTTCTTGTAGCCTCTGCCTGACCTGTGAAGGTCGACGCACATCTGCCTCACTTGTATGCTGTGTTCCTTTGTCTTTCCCATGTTTAAGAGTGGATAAGAGAAATGGCCTCGGTGTCACGTCATATTTATACCCCAGGGAAACAGGAAGTGATGAATTACTAATTAAATGTTCCTACATACTCTGGTAAACTTTGTAAACTACTGTAGAAATGACAGAAATGCTTCAATTATATTTATTTCCTGGGAATTGTTAAGGGTGCCAATAATTGTGGAACAGGTGATTTAATGAAAAATAATTATTTTTTAGTCAGGGATTTTTTTATTTTCTTACAATTCATTTGAGTTGAAGGCTACATTTTCCTACAATTTTCAGTGTGACAGTATTCTTCTGCAATAAACACTGAATTTATTTTAAGGCTTTTAACACATCTCAACCAGGGGTGCCAATAATTATGGAGGGCACTGTATATATGTATATATATATTTATATATAAAAAACCTTAAAAACCTATAAAAAAGTTAATTTTCATTAATCACCGCCTTGAGGATACATGGGGGTGGCGTATACAGACTGAATTTATCATTGTTGATCATATATCGATTTTCATCATATATGAATTTTACATTACTGGAAAAAAAATACAGAGGATATGACCTCTGTGTCCTCAATGGTAGTTACGGCCATGACACTGACACCTTTGCACTGGCTGGTCAAAACTTCACTGATGATTGTGTTGATGCATTGTCCTACATCAGTGTTTCCCAACCAGGGGTACGTGTACCACACTGCAGGGGGTGAGAGCATGAGTGAGAGCATGAGAGCATGAGAGCATGAGTGAGGGGGTACTCATGGTATGACAAAAAGGCTTACGGGGTACGCAAGACAAAAAAGGTTGGGAAACACTGTCCTACATCCCTGATAAGTTTGCAGAGAACTCACCAGAGCAGAGCCTACTGTAAACCTTTCCTTAAGCGTATACATCACTGAAACTTGAACGTCACAATGGCAGTATTTTCTGATGCAAATTAGGTTGTCATTGTGCAGCAACAAAGGGGGAAGCTCTGGTCATTGTGTCAACCTCTCCTTACACCTCACTCCATGGCTGAAGTGCCCTTGAGCAAGGCACCTAACCCCACACTGCTCCAGGGACTGTAACCAATACCCTGTAAAAGAACTGTAAGTCGCTTGGGATAAAAGGGTCAGCTATGTGTAATGTAATGTAATGTGTCAATGAGTTGGGTTTGTGTGTGTGCGTGTCTGCGTGCCTGTGTGCGCGCGTGCGTCTGTGTCTGTGTGTGTGCACATGCACATATACTGCATATGCTTCCATGTCTGAGAGAGAGAGAGAGAGAGAGAGAGAGAGAGAGAGAGAGAGAGAGAGAGAGAGAGAGAGAGAGATGAAAAATGGCTATAGAGGAGTAACCCACTGCTTTGTTGTGTTTCAGGCCTGCGTGTGCACTGGGAAAGCTCCATGCAACTGTGATGGTGTCAAAGGCAACAAGGTACGTATGAGTACCACCACACACACACTTCTACAAACACACACAGTACACACACAGCCTACACATCAATACATGATCCCTCATCTTCCAGCGTTGTGCATGCCAACCTTACTGAAGACCATACAACATATCAAACAAATTCAGAACTACCCTTTATCCTGTTGCAACTTTGATGAACCAATAGAAAAAAATAGAAACATTTTAAGCTTGAAAAACTCTGTATAACTAAAAACAAAGCTAAAAACAATACTTTTGTTTCCTAAGTATGTGTGATACTGGCTGATGTGCTGCTTTAAATCAACCCCTGCCCTCATCATGGTCAATGCTAAATGCATTTGCAGTGCTGTGGGGTTGTGCTGCCCTCTGCTGTCTGAGGCAGGAACTGTAGTTGCAGCAGAGCAAACTACCCGGCAGGGTTCAGGCAAGGTGAATGGGCTGCTCTGCAATAATATACTGCAACACTCTCTGCTCTGTACTAGAGTGGAGTTATCATCAGGATGAGGTTATCATTCTGGCCTCTGAAAGTAAAAATCCTGACTCACATTTGCCCCAGCTAAATATATGTGAACTAACTGATCCTTCTTAAGTTACAGGTCAGCAAAAATATAATACCATATACGTAGATCAAGACCAATGGTAGCCTATATGATGCACTGTAGAGAATTGCATAGATAGGCCAATACAGTTTGGGTAATATGGAGATTCCCCTATTGGGCAATAGGCCTACTGGATGTGGAGAATGAGGTATACTGTATGAAGGGGAGTATTCACAGACATGAGGTATTCTAAGAATCGGTCATCCAGGCACTTTACTATCGCTTTGCAACACATTCGTTTGGGGCACAAAGTTAATTAGCCAACCAGTACATCACTTGCTTTACTCCAAATTGGTGTCACATCGATTGCAAGAATACCTTCATTATCTATGCATACTGTATTAGTAATGAACAGAGCAAGAGACTATGCTATAGGCTATGAGTCCTACTATAAGAAAGCCATCTCTACACAGATTTAATCAGATTTTAAAAGGATTCAATCAGAACAGACATGATCAGAATATGGGTATTCATATCTTTATTAGCTGTTGGGCTTATTAGTCGTTCTTTTTCAAAATGTGTGCTGCCCATTCACATTTGACTCCACTGGTGGAAAGCGGAGCAAGTGCAAGTGCAGCCAAAGATCTCCATTTATGGTCATTCGAAGTGGTAGACATGGAGAAGAGTCACGCATTTATCTAGGCCTATGAAGTGTAATATAATCATTTGATGGTGTTGGTAAATATACAAACCCCAACTCCGATGAAGTTGGGACGTTTGGTAAACAGTGAATAAAATCAAAATGCTATCATTTTCAAAACATTCAATCTATTCATTAGATGGAGAATAGTGAAAAGACAACATATTAAGTGTTAAAACCGAGAAAAAATATTGTTTTGGGGGACATATGTACTCATTTCTAATTTGATAAATCCAACACGTCTCAAAAGAGTTGGGACGGGGATCAGTGAAATTTAGTAAACATTCAAATAAGATAAAACAACAAAGAAGAACTTTTCAAAATGAATTGTACTGACGGACAATATAGGTGTCCAGGTATAAGATCATCACAGAGAGGCTGAGTCACTCAGAATTAAAGATGCAAAGGGAATAATTACCATAGTTATTACATACATTTTTGAATTCCCTTTGATTTACCACGATTGAGTGTATATAAGACATATTTTTGTTAATAAAATCATTGTATAGGTTCATGACATCATGAAATATATATTGGCTGTAGTCTCACTCTAATTCCTGGAGTGCTAGAGCTATTGAAAATTGACCATATTAAGAATGCTTAATGCATGAAAATGACACAAGGGTTTAACATTCTCCTAAGCACCTGAGCTCACTTGAAATAGACCCAGAAGACATGGGAAACTGTCCTTTGCTTACAGAAGTCAGCAGAAGTTGTAGAAGTCCATTCTTTTTTACAATAATAGAGCATTGCACATCCTGTGCTACAGTGAAAATGGACCATCCAACTTGTGTTAGTGCTAGCTTCAAAAGTCAGCCTCCATGATGGCATGCGGATGCAGTAGTGCATTGGTTAAGATGTTCTCACTCATCTGTAGAGTTAAATACAGTGCTGAATGGTATAAATGGGTTTTAAACAGCATGAAAAGCCACTCATGCATTATATTTTGAAGGGAGATCTTCGATTACTGCCACATAGTAAGGTCAAATTGCATTCTCTACTATGTTTTAACAGTTTGGCTCCATCATAAGGACCAGCATGTGATAAAATGGTGGGTTTTTGGTCAACACCTGTCACACTGTAAGCACTACAGAAAGGAAAACATTGCAAAACATGACAAGGAATACACCCACCATTTAAGCTGGTGAAATCATGTCCAAGATAGGAATGAACACTGTTTTTTATATAAAATCATCTCATCGGTTAATGTATTTAACTGTTAAGTGTTGTCTTTTGTTTTGTTTTTAGTCTTCCTCGACATTTGCTGCCATTTATTGTCCCCGTCCCAACTCTTTTGAGACGTGTTGGATTTCTCAAATTAGAAATGAGTACATATGTCCCCCAAAACAATATTTTTTCTCGGTTTTAACACTTAATATGTTGTCTTTTCACTATTCTCCATCTAATGAATAGATTGAGTGTTTTGAAAATGATAGCATTTTGATTTTATTCACTGTTTACCAAACGTCCCAACTTCATCGGAGTTGGGGTTAGTATGCTACATGGAAAAGATGATGCTTATTACATGTAATAGGCTGTGTAAATTCTGGAAATAAACTGAAAACTACCCTTAACAGTCATGAAAATGCTTCATACCACATTCTACTTACCGTAGATGGAGTGAAACATTCATGATAACACAGCCAATGAGATAACGGTAGTGCTGTAACGGTACTGTGTTGAACCGAGAAATCGCAATATTCTGAGGGAGTCATGATACTGTATCAAGACGGCAGTACCGTGATGTGCCCTTTCAAAGTTCTGTTACCCTTCAGTGCAGAAAAAAAAGTTTTTTAGAATGATCAGTAGCCTTAGTAGCCTCTAAGTAACCTATTTTACCCAAACTATCATTAGTTTTTATTCATAATTTCATTATATAATGTTGGCAAATGTGGGAAAAGAGAATTGATTTTAAAAGATTAGTTTAAAAAATCATGGGGTGTATTGAACCATACGTCAAAAATCATGATATGAACTGAATTGTGAGATGATTGTATCCAGTGCTTAATTTGTCAAGCGGGAGGTCCCGGAGCGCAGAGGATGGGTGGCTCCCCCCCGAGGGGGGTCTGTGATGTCTTTCCCTGAGGTTCCATCCAAGGTTCCGGAGCTCTCGTCTGAGGTTCCGGAGCTAGCTCTCCCTTGCTCCCCCTCAAATTAAACACTGAGTCTATCGTTACATCTTCAGCCCTACAACAGGCTTCGGTACATCAGTTTGGGCCTCCCTTTGTCTCATCAGCACCACCACCCCATCAAAACTTACAGAGTACCCTCTGGTGGTCACTTATAGAACTGCAGCTTTTCACAGTGCACGAGCATTCTTGACAGAAGCCGTGTTAATTTAAGATTTGTTTTCATTTCACCGTGACACAATGGCAAGATCGATTATTAAAAACCAAAGTCCTCAAACCCTATAGTTTTTGTTCTGATTTGTGAATGTCCTGGAGAAACCAAACATTGTGGGCACGTTTCAGTCTTTGAGTGCGTCTCTGGTACTAACATACCGGTACATACACACAAGCCATGATGCTTCAAACTTTTGCCTCCCAAACATTATGTGCTTCAACGCTGGGCCTTTGTTTGAAAAGGAAGACACTTACACAGACTATTTCATGCTTATCTTTACTTCCAAGTGATTTAAGGTGCTTAAAGAGCAAAGCTGCATAACATACCAGAGTTTGTGAACTTGATTGAGTTCTGTTTCTGGTAAAAGGATGCACTTCAGTGTTTTTTCTGCAATGCTGTACAGTGCATTATTGGTCTCAGAATGCAAGGGTGAAATGTCTTTTGCTCAATGAGAACCTGTTGTCTATATTTTTGTGTCTGTTGATTGTTATGTGTTTTCCCCTTTGTGATAATGGAGCTGGCCACCTACTATATGTTAGTCCAATTTTGTATCTGGTATACCGTAGTGATTGGTTTTGTTTGGCAAAGTTGACTGTGCAGCCTGCTGTGCTCTACTATAGGCGCATTGTTCATTTTTGTTGAATACTCAGTTGTCTGCTTTTGAATCAGCTTATTTGGCAGTTTTAAATGTGTACATTTATTTTAACACAAATCCATTTCCTACCAAATTCCTACACTGTCCCAGCGAGAGAGAATGGAAAAGAGAATAGGATAAATGGTAAATCATTTCCACTGCTTGATTCAACACTAAATCAGTTGGTGTGTCGCTGAAGCCCACCTTTCCCTTCCTTTTCTGAGCAGGCAGCTAATGGTTGGAGATTATTTTAGTCTCCAAGTTCACCAAGTTCGTAGGGCAGCAGGGAAGCCTGGCTGTATTTCAACCTGAATGGTCACTTTACAGTATCAGCAAAGTTTAACCAATTTGGCCTTGTGCTGGTACCTGAGGAATTCCTGGGAAAAAACGTGACATCAAAGTACAACCCATCTGAATCAGCATTTTACTGTATGTATTGGTTTGGAACTGACCTGGGATCAGCCCTCCAGGAGTCTGTGCCTGCAATAGGGAGAAACAGAGAAGTTCACCAATCAGAGGTACATTCCTCAAAACCATAGTTGCTAACTACATTAGCTACTTTGTTGTTTGCAATGCAATTTTCCATTGGCAAGTACCGAAGTTGCTAACATGCTAACAACTAAGCTTTCGAGAAATGCATCCCAGATGTGTAGAAGTGATGTCTCTGTAGTGCACGGCAGTGGTTCCCAAACTTTACCATGACAAGGCCCCTCATATACCAGTATAGGCCCCTACATTCCAGCCAAAGCCCCCCTTACAAGGGTCGACTCGTGCCACACTTTTTTCCCTGCACATCCCTTTTCACAAACTAATGCCTCTTTTCCACCGCTGTTTTTCTGGTAGCCCTACAGCTTGACACAGCATGACTCGGCCACAACTTTTGTTTTTCGAATAAGCACCACACAGCTCAAACGTAAAGTGAATAGTGGCAGCCAAGTCACGCTTTGTCGAGCTGTAAGCCCACCAGAAAACCGGCATTGGAAAGATATGATATATAACATAATAATGATAATAGCAGTAATATTCATAAGTGTAATAGATTATCATAATGCTGTTGAGAATATTATTCATCTTATTTTTGGATAATTTGTGTTACGTTAACTATTCAGTCAACCAGCCACGGCCCCCCCAGCACCCCCTCGTGGCCCCCTAGGTATCCCCGGCCCCCACTTTGAGATCCACTGCTGTAGTGATTGCGGTGGTAGTATTGGGGTGGGGTAGCCTGATTGTCATAGACTTTCAAATCTTGCTTCGCCTCCGAAGGTATTGCGTCACTAGGAGGGTGCCGCCTGGGTAGGGGTGGGGGGCATGGTAGTGTGGGGGGCTACCTGAATGTCTCTAATCTTTACCCACCTGTGTGGTCTGGTTGGCGGGGGTGGGTGGGAGAGATGGCTGCCAGGGTAAGGCGCCCACCCAGGAGCCACAGACCACAGGTGACACCAGCTAACTGATTAGCCAAGTCACGCTAGTCGCCCCTGAAAACGCACGCCAGTCATGCACCTGTTCTCTTCTATGAGCATATTGTACATGTGTGTCTCTTTGTGAATTTGAATGTGTGTGTATTCCTATTGTGCGTGTTCTGTGTGTGTGTGTGTGTGTGTGTGTGTGTGTGTGTGTGTGTGTGTGTGTGTGTGTGTGTGTGTGTGTGTGTGTGTGTGTGCGTGTGTGTGTGTGTGTGTGTGTGTGTGTGTGTGTGTGTGTGTGTGTGTGTGTGTGTGTGTGTGTGTGTGTCCTTTTATGCATCCTATTCTTTTTCGTCTGTGCGTGCGTTCCTTTGTGTAAATTTGTATGTACGTAGGTATGTGTGATATGTGTTTCTGTATACCGTACGTCCATGGCTCTTGTCTTTTGTCCTTTGAGGAATTTCTGGTGGAGAAATAACATCTCCGCGCGGCGAGGAATGTGACTGGCTGGGCTCTGATCTGTTTTACGCTCCCATGCGTCACCTCTATCGCTTAAAAGAAAATATGACCTACAAAGATGAGCCGATCCCAACTCTGTGGCCCTCCAGCTTTAGAGTAATCTGCACTGCCATTGCCGCGAAGATGGTTCCCCGCCAGATAAGCTATCACTGTAAAAGTAGGGCGCTGGGGGCCTCTGTCGATTCAAACATGATGCTATACATCAGCCAGTGTATGTTTACATCGAACATGATGCTTTGTAATTGTTACACTGATAGGGTGTAACAGTAGAGACTGGGCATCTGTGACTGTAATCGGTCTCAAACATGATGCTTACATCGACGAGTAGGCCTGTATGTTTTTGTCAAACATGATGTGTATCGGCAAGTGTACGTGTATGGGTCAAAGAGGTTTTAGTACACAGTAAATGCTGTGGTGTTAATTCAACACTTAACGAGTTCTTTTGAGTCCAAATGATGTCCAATCAACTCTCTAAGTGTTAAATGAGCACTGCAGAATTGACTGTGTAGTAGCAAACGTCAGGGTGGCGCAACCACAAATAGTGCAACTATTGTATGGATTAAAAAAAAATCCATACAGGTACATAAATTACCCATTACTAAGTAAGTAGCCTCTTACTGCAGCTGGGGTCGTCGGCGACCCTTTTCACTTGCTGAAAATGCTCAACTACATCATAACAACATTGCTATGACATTACAGAGAGCCATAGTGCTGCGCTAAGGGGTTAATTTATAGGCATTAGGGGCCTCATTTATAAAACTTTGCGGAAGAAATGCGCCAAAAGATGGCGCACGCACGAAACTCAGGATGTGCGTGCGCAAGAAAATATTCAGATTTATAAAGCATGGCGCACGCACGTTCCACGTCGATTTCCCTTTATAAATCCCAACTGACTCTGAAGTTGCGGCAAATGTGCACACCTGTGGACACACCCATAATTATCTATGAATATTCAGTGAAACGCCCAAAATGAATATTTATATCTGTG
This sequence comes from Engraulis encrasicolus, assembly GCF_034702125.1. NCBI lineage: Eukaryota > Metazoa > Chordata > Actinopteri > Clupeiformes > Engraulidae > Engraulis > Engraulis encrasicolus. Next base: position 30,394,653 of record NC_085864.1, on the reverse strand, counting down.
GACGGCGTGCGGAAAGCAGACGAGATAGCCTATTTACCACATGTGGAGCAAACAGTTTTATTAGATAGGCCTAGAGAACGTTGGGCAAAGTGGAGCGGTTAAGTTTGGGAAGTCGTAGGCTACAAAAATAAAACCTTGCAGCATGTGGATGGTTATGTTGACAAAAATCACGCTATACCAGAAGTAAAAAATAAATAAAATAAGGATGGCATGGACATGAACCTGCCAAGTCATGGACATGAAGGCTAGTATTAATTGAGTTGTGAACAAGGGGAAAAATAGCTGCGTCAAGGAAACATCTCACATGTCCCCATGCGAAATTCACCGGTAGAAAATATATTCGTTGTCTCATCGCACCTCATAGGCCTATGCACGGGTTTAAACTTTTTTCAATAATTGCCGTTGGTCACACGCAGCTGTCTGCTTTCAGTTCAAAGCGACGCCCCAACTGTCGATCGACATATCCACAGACAGCATGACATATGGGCAGTTTCTAGTCTGTAGGCTATTTATTAAATGTGTGTATTATAAACGTGCATTATCCGTGTATATGGCCAGCTGTCAAATGCACACCTCTGCTTTTTTGATGACGAATAACCGCATGGAAAAGAAATGACATGCAACAAGAGAAACGAAGCTGTCCATTATGGCACTTGCGCTTGCCTGTATGGCTGAGAAAATCAACCATTACAGAAGCACTTGGGACTCGAGCAGATGATTCTGCAACTGGCTTAAATGTTGACGTAATTCCGTGTAGACTCGGAACACTTTATAGCCTACCGATACGATTATAGCCCGATACTGGAAAGGTCCGTGTTTATTGTTAATAAAATGTAGGGTATTTCCAAATGTAACGTAGGCCTATCCTAAACGTACAATTTCAAGCGTCTATTACATACATGTGGCTATGGATAGGCCAGGTGGGCCTACTTATTATTTTCCACCATGACCAAACAACAAACAACCGCGTTTTCGTTGCGAACTGGATTAACTAATTGTAAAGTGGCTATCGTGACATGTGACCTTTGATTTTTTTCTTCAACCAATTTCGGGTCGTTCTTCCAGCTACCTCCCGAGGTCGCGCTTTCCGCGTTTGGTCTTTTGTTTAGTACCTACGCATGGGTCAAACTTTGCGTGGAGCTGCGAATGTTTACCGCCAAGTTCTTTTTCTATAAATACCAAATCTTGCGGTAAATTTGGCGTGCGCAGTCTTTTGTGCGTACGTACCCGTTATAAATGAGGCCCTAGATGAATTACCCATTACTAATTCATTTATGGGAATTAGATGTTGTTGTACCTCCGTCTGAGCCCAAAAAAATGTCATTGACCCTGATATCAAACATGTTTCTTTTATTGTTGCACTGATAAAGTGCAACAGGTCAACAGGTCAATCCATGACTCTGTAATCGACTTCTCATCTCTGTCGGAATGGTTGTGTTGACTAGCTTGATTCTGATGCTTACAGTACATCGCAAGTGTATGTTTACACTATATCAGACATGATTTATAGGCCTATCGAAAGTGCATGTTTATAGCAAACATGTTTCTTTCATTGTTACAGTGATACAGTGGCACAGTAGAAGTAGGGCATCAACAGCTCTGTAATCGACTTCTCATCTCTGTTGGAATGGTGTTGTTGAATAGCTTGAGACTGATGCTTACAGTACATCGTCGAATGTACAGTATGTTTACAAATGTATATCAGACATGATGTATATCGGAAGTGTTTGTTTATGACGAGTTGTTTCTTTCATTGTACACTGATAAGGTGGCACAGTAAAAGTAGGGCATCAACGGCTATAATCGACTTTTAATCTCTGTCGGAATGGTGTGTTGACTACACGTAGCTTGAGCCTGATGCTTACAGTGCATCGTCGAGTGTATATTTACAGTGCCCTCCATAATTATTGGCACCCCTGGTTGAGATGTGTTAAAAGCCTTAAAATAAATTCAGTGTTTATTGCAGAAGAATACTGTCACACTGAAAATTGTAGGAAAATGTAGCCTTCAACTCAAATGAATTGTAAGAAAATAAAAAAATCCCTGACTGAAAAATAATTATTTTTCATTAAATCACCTGTTCCACAATTATTGGCACCCTTAACAATTCCCAGGAAATAAATATAATTGAAGCATTTCTGTCATTTCTACTGTAGTTTACAAAGTTTACCAGAGTATGTAGGAACATTTAATTAGTAATTCATCACTTCCTGTTTCCCTGGGGTATAAATATGACGTGACACCGAGGCCATTTCTCTTATCCACTCTTAAACATGGGAAAGACAAAGGAACACAGCATACAAGTGAGGCAGATGTGCGTCGACCTTCACAGGTCAGGCAGAGGCTACAAGAAGATTGCCACTCAACTGCAGCTGCCCATATCCACTGTGAGAGGAATAATTAAGAAGTTCAAAACAACTGGAACAGTGGTAAACAAGCCTGGACGAGGACCCAAGTTTATTTTGCCACCACGCACAGTGAGGAGGATGGTAAGAGAAATCAAAAGATCTCCAAAGCTCACTGTTACAGATTTACAACAAATGGTAGCATCCTGGGGTCACAAAGTCTCAAAATCAACCATCAGGCGCTGTCTACACGCCAACAAGCTGTTTGGGAGGCATGCACGGAGAAAACCTTTCCTCACTCACAATCATAAACGCAAGCGTCTGGAGTTCGCCAAGCGGTATTGGGGCTTCAACTGGGACCGTGTGCTTTGGTCAGATGAGACCAAGATTGAGCTTTTTGGCAACAAACACTCTAAGTGGGTCTGGCGTACCACGAAAGATGCGCATGCTGAAAAGCACCTCATACCCACTGTGAAGTATGGGGGTGGGTCAGTGATGCTGTGGGGCTGTTTCGCTTCCAAAGGCCCTGGGAACCTTGTTAGGGTGCATGGCATCATGAATGCTTTGAAATACCAGGACATTTTAAATCAAAATCTGTTGCCCTCTGCCCGAAAGCTGAAGCTGGGTCGTCACTGGGTCTTTCAGCAAGACAATGACCCTAAACATATGGCCAAATCTACACAGAAATGGTTCACCAGACACAAAATCAAGCTCCTCCCATGGCCATCTCAGTCCCCTGACCTCAACCCCATTGAGAACCTGTGGGGTGAGCTGAAGAGGAGAGTACCGAGGAGAGGACCCAGGTCTCTGGATGATTTAGAGAGATTCTGCAAAGAGGAATGGCTGAAGATCCCTCTTTCTGTCTTTTCCCATCTTGTGAAACATTATAGGAGAAGATTAGGTGCTGTTTTGTTGGCAAAAGGGGGTTGTACAAAATATTAACACCAGGGGTGCTAATAATTGTGACACACATTATTTGATGTCAAATAATTATTTCTTTATGTGGGATTTTTTCCCCACTGAATAAATGCACTTGTATTGAAGGTTGGATTTTTCTCTTTTTTTCCATTAAGGTCCCATATTATTTAGAAAAAAAAAAATAATAATTGGAAGCTAAAAAACACATCTCAACCAGGGGTGCCAATAATTATGGAGGGCACTGTATATCAGACACGATGTACATCGGAGGGGTATGCTTATAACAAACATGTTTCTTTCATTGTTACCTGTACACTGATAGGGTGGCACAGTAGAAGTAGGGCATAGGACATACTGTACATAGGTGGTTATGTAATCAGCTTCTCATGTCTGTCAAATTTGTGTGTTAACTTTAACATGATGAACCACGCACTGATGATGGCTTAAGAGCCGAAATACATCTGCTTGTGGACATGCTAGTAATCTATAAATGAATAATGAGACGTAGCTTGTGAGTGCTGTTTTTTCTAGCCTACTTTAAGTTGATTCCTCACATCAACCTGTATATGTTATGTATATATATATAATATATAAAACAAGATGTACAATATACCTGCAAGGGAATGTTTGCATCAAATATGTGTATTTTATTGCTACACTGGCATGGTTTTACAAAACGGAATGCATGGCTATGTTATTGGCTTGTCATGCCTGTCAAATTATTGTGATTAATAATTTGAAAACGGTAGGGCATAACAAACATGATGTAGCCCAAGAAGCACAATTTTGTGGCACAATTTTGAATCATCCTGCCATAGCTGGCTGGGCCACTAGAGGGCAGTACCCTGTTGACAGTGCATGACCACGAGCAAGTGCACAGTGAGTGCACACAGTGAGTGCATTACAATATGCGACCTTGCCTCCTCCACTTGTGCCTGTGGCCTCTCCCCACCTCCTGGTCCCTCCTCCATGGAGAAAACGATTAAGTTTCCCAGCTGTCAGCCTAGCCACAACAACTTTTGAGGGACTGTTTTTCATTCACCATCACAATTGCAAATGAGAAAAAGACTTTACAATTGAGCTTTTGTAAGATATTGAAATATAAATAATGCTGTTGTCAGTGATGTCATCATGACATATTACTTTTAAGCGACCTTGGGTTCCTTGAAAGGCGCTATATAAAACCAAGTTATTATTATTATTATATTACTTCCTGGTACGAGGCCACAAGCACAAGTGGAGGAAGCAAGTTCGCAGATTGGAACGCACACAATGCCCTATCTCAAAGCCCAGTGTTCTAGCCTTGCTAGGACGTGAAATGCTCATTGATTGGACATGCTTTCCACTGCTCTGCTGCTCCCCAAGGCCAACACAGCAAATGCTGTATTTTACCACAGTTTAGGTAGAAGTCTGTACAGTGGTAGATAAAGGGTGCATTCCAATATGCAGACTCCCATCTTCCATCCAGCCCGTACATCCCCAGATGGTTTTATCCCCAAAAAAATCCAATCTGACAGGTTGGTAAAATTATTTCCAAAATGGTAGTGCGACCCGTGAAGTGACCTGCTTGCATGAGACCAGAATCAACTTGTTTAATCCTGGGTGTGACTCATTGCCATCTCAAATACACCTTGTAAGCACTTTGCAATGAAGCAACAGTGCAATATAAACATTAAAACGTTTCTCCTTAATTATTAATTTGGATTCATAAGCATCATGCAAAGAGGGCCATTGAATACTAAATCAGTTTTGAACTAAGCAAGCCTCTTTCTCCTGTCCTGTGCCAAGGGGAAATAAGTTATGAGCAATATGTAGATGGTATCTCACCTCTCCCAGCCGTCCAATCACCAGGCCTGAAGAGTAACAAATCTTCCTTTCAACAAAAAAAAATCAATGGACAAGTCTTTTATGTTAGTACATTCAAAATTACAACCCTTGGAACTTGAGAGAAAAAAACTTCTCCATCAAGTCTTTCAGCCTACTGAGGAAACAAATCTCCTTTTAAGAAAATAATAAAATAGGTAAAAATTTGAAAAAAAAGTAAAGAAAAGAAAATTAGAAAAAAGAGGTAAAAGTTAATAAATAATATGTGTCTGGTTCTGTGGAAAGACACTGAGAACCAGGCCCTAATCAGGAGTTGCCTCCGCTAAGCCTGACAAGCATGGTGTCCGTCCACTCCGTGGCCTTGAAGGCAGTGATAAGAAGAGGCACCACTGCTACATCTTCATCTGGAACTCCTCTGGAGAGATTTAAGACCCTCTTACATAGCCAGGTTAATGCTATTATACAACCACGTTTCTTATATACTGTCAGACAGGTGCCTTATCTTATTTTGCTGATGCACGTGCCAGTCTATTGGTCAGTGACAGTTCAAAGAGTACATCTTTTTTGAAGTTCTGGTTGGTGTGGGGGTGTGGGGGCTTGTGGGGGTGGGGTGATGGGGGTCCCCCTCGCAGGGCAACAAAACTAGATTTCACTTCGTTCACTATCCGTGTCCAGCCCAGTGGGCTGTGTCCTTCGGGGTTACGACAAGTAATCTCCTTATCTCTCCCTCTGGTGGCCGAGACATGCTAAGCAGGTGTGCCAGCCATCTCTCTGTCCCACTGAAGAGAAGAGATCACAAATCACTTTGGCTTTGGTGGTGTGGTCACTTTCTCTTGTCTGATAGATTGTGTCATTGACTCACCTTGATCATTGCTTTGGCCAATGTGTATTTACATAGAGTGTAGTGGAAAGTGCGCACGCACATCCAGCAAAAAAGCATCAGCAGGTTCCAAATCAAAAAACTGTCACATGTAGGAGTGGGAAAGGATCTGCAGATCAAACAGTGGTTTGGAACATTAGCTTCTTCTAATAGTATCTTAATCTGTGCATTTGCCGTGCTGAAAAGTCTAAAATGTTTGCAAACAGAAAATATAGCTATACAGTATGAATACCAAAGCCAACCAATCAACACTTTTCTTAGAACAATATTTGCAGGGGAGAGGTTGCCACTATATGAGTAGAATTGTTAAACATGTGAGAGTAGGCCTACATTTATGGGGGCTGCCCCCTTGCACGGATGAGTCATAAAATACAGTTTCGCAGTGAACACTTGTGTGCTGTGGAGTTCTGTGTCACAATGACAATGGGAGTTGGAGTTTCCCAGGTGGGCTTTCACTTTCACATGATGTTGCTCTCTCTCTCTCTGTGTGTTCAAGGGCCATGTTGGCTATCCTGGCTTTGACGGACTTCCTGGGACGATGGGCTTCCCTGGACGCGAAGGCCCTCCAGGGCCAGTGGGCCCTAAGGTAGGTAAAAGCATGTGTGTGTGTGTGTGTGTGTGTGTGTGTGTGTGTGTGTGTGTGTGTGTGTGTGTGTGTGTGTGTGTGTGTGCACAGTTTGCAGACATTCCTTAATTGTACTTACAATACTGTTTTTTACCACTAAGTTAGAGCTGTGTGTGTGTGTGTGTGTGTGTGTGTGTGTGTGTGTGTGTGTGTGTGTGTGTGTGTGTGTGTGTGTGTGTGTGTGTGTGTGTGTGTGTGTGTGTGTGTGTGTGTGTGCGTGTATGTTCACACATACTGTAATCTCTGTTCCTTAAATACCACAGTGATCTCTGCTTTTGTTGCATAGATCATATTGTAAGCTATACAATGGAATCTCACAATTAACGCACAGTATGCCGTAATAATTGCTCTAAATGCTTATGTGGGTTTGTAAGTAGAAATACCACAATATTTTTCCAAAACATTTGCACATCTACAAAGTACTACAGACAGTAGCACAACTTTGAATCATCATGCCATAGCTGGCTGGGCCACTAGAGGGCAGTACCCTGTTGACAGTGCATGACCACGAGCATGTGCACAGTGAGTGCACACACTGCTCTGCTCACAGACATCATATAGGAAGACTAGATGCGTCGTCCGCGTTCCCGTCATGCAAGCCGAACGTCCGCGCATGGCGGCCATGTTAAAGCAGCCTTCTGGCTCAACCAGTTGCAGTGAGTTTTGGGTGTTGTATACTCTTCAGATGGCCATAATTCCCTCAAATTTATATCGATTTTCGAAAGGGTTGTTTTTTTATACAGTATAAAAAATTCCAAACGAAAGTATATGTTGATACTGCATAGTGATGAATATTCACAATATTATTATATTATATTACATTATATTATGTGCATAGGTCTAAAATCATGTATAATATAGTTCAGTAGGCTTATTCATGTAATTAAATAGATCCCATAAACAAATGCACAACGTAATCTTTTATATTTTCAGTAAAATAACAAATAAACGTTCACTTGTAGTATATGCTTTGGTTTCGACAGCTCCACCTTGTGTTCAAAATGAGTCGTGACGCTAAAGCCATCCAGATAGAATGAACCTGTTGCGCTGTACATCTCTCTTCCAGTACGTCATCTCTGTCGTCTTTAATTTGGTGCAATGAATATATCCATGCCGTCAACGTAATGCACAGCAATGGTTAAAATGTGTATTTGCTGTAGGTCTATCTAAATGTTTGGACAAATAGGTTAAGTGGGAAGCATAGGTCTACTACTCTCCTGGGCGTTTTACCCCAGTCTACACTTAAGTTTTAAGGAGCCCTACCATTTATAAACACGTGTCAATATTTCAGCGAAGCAACAGAATACATTTTTAAGTATCCCAACGCTTCAACTCTTCAGTTTACTTCAGGTGTAACGGAGGGTCTGTGGAGAGTTTAGGCTGCTCTAATATGGCCGACCTGTGCGGACGTGCTTGAAATACGCGATGACGTATCTAGTCTTCATATATGATGTCTGTGGCTCTGCTGCTCCCTGAGGCCACCACAGGAAATGCTGTATTTAAAACAGTTTGGGTAGGAGTCTGCACAGTGGTAGATAGACTGTCTTACCACAGCCAGTCTACAAACAGCCTCCCCACTCGCCATTCAACCCATGCCTGCAGTTCACTGAGCGGCGCTGTGGAGCGAGCACAGCCCATTCATTCTGAATAGTCTGCACTCCTCCGTTGGCGCCCCTAGAGTGTAGGACCACCTGGAAAAAAGCGCAGAGTGGAGTCTCTCGTGGAGTCACTCTTAGAACCTCTCTGGTTTTACCATTCTCACACATTCTCAGAGATTTAGCTCTTCCTGCTCATCCATGACGGCACCTGTCCATTTCATTAGCGGCCACGCTTTCCAAATCCTCCCCATCCATAGGGGGTGCAAGCGGACATCATCCTGTATCCCAGGACCAAGGCCAGCTACCATGGCAAATATGGGCTTGCTGTACACGAAGGGCTCATAGGGGACTAGTGGAGTGAGAAGTCTACACTAGATGTGCTTGAAGATGTGGTTTGGGTCTTTTAGTACTTTGTTTTGACTTCTTTGATTAAGGCTGGTTGATATATGTTGGGGTTTTTAATGTTGCAGCCAAGTACAAAAAAACATTGGGAAGATTTTTTTATGAATTAAGTGAACCTCCCGCTTCTTTTTTGACCCTTATGTTTTACTGCATTCTCTTCTCAGAACACAATTGTTAAAGGAAAAAAACAGCATTTTGTTTTTATGAAACATTTATAATGTTGTGAAAGCTTTTTTTATTATTAAATGGTTGTCAATGTTGTATTAGGCATTGCCATTTTCACAGAACTCTCTTTTCTCTACAGGGGGAGAAAGGCCTTCCTGGCCTAAATGGAAAACAAGGATCTCGGGTATGGAGCCTCAACTTACTCAAACCCTTTCCACCTGTCAATTCAGAAATTCTTGTGTCGTGGCAGATTTGAATTCCCCCTTTCTCATATGTGTTGCTCTGTGTGTGTGCATGTACACATGTGTTTTTGAGCGTACTGTATGTCTGCTGTGCTGTAAGATGTGTTTTTTATTTAAATTCAAATTTAAATTTCTACTATGCTGATTATGAGTCAAACTGAAGGTAGCTTACAATGATTGTCTTAGGATTCTCCTAAAGAAACCAAGGAGTACTAGAGCAAGTGGGTTATTCTGCGAATTTGGTCTAACTACTTTTATGGCACTGTTAAGAAATCTTGCCTTTAAGTTCATGAGAAAGCTTGATTATGCAAAAAAAATGAGCATATCGCTCAATTGGATGATCCAAGTCGTAGCTCTGTAAGATATATGTCTACTATCTGTGAACACTGGCATGAATGTCTTCACTAGCTTCCTTTTATTGTATGTGTATTTTTATTGTATTGTTGATGTGTGTATTGTAATGTGTCCAATGTGGGCCCTGAGCCTGTAATAAAGTTTATAAACTGTGCTGTGTTTAGGGCTTGACAGGAGTGCCAGGATTCTCAGGACCACCAGGACAGCCGGTAAGATGCTGCACACTCTAACAGACTTGACTGTGATTGTGCATGGTGGCCACACTTATGCAACTATGATGCATTATTTAGAAATGTTTTCAACGAATGTACAATCTTTAATTACACTGCCGACTGTGTAATCTTCTGTAGGGTTTACCTGGAAATGAAGGGCCTATGGGACCACCTGGAATCCCTGGATGCAATGGCACAAAGGTAGTAGCGTACCCATGTTTGCTACCACACGTTACAAAATTACACATGACCACATATTATGCACGCACACACTCAGTCACTCAATCACTTACACAGCGTGTGTCTCTCTCTCTCTTTCTCTCTCTCTCTCAGGGTGACCCTGGGATTCCAGGTCTACCGGGCCTGCCAGGAAGACAAGGCTTCCAGGTACGAGCCGCTCAGTCCACCTGTCGATCATCATCATCAATTAACACACACTTGACTAGTTTCCACTTAGACAAGATGATGTTCCCCACACTGTGTTCATACGGTGTCTTCCTCTCTTCCCTTCCTCTCTTCCCTTCCTCTCTTCTCTTCCTCTCTTCTCTTCCTCTCTTCTCTTCCTCTCTTCCCTTCCTCTCTTCCCTTCCTCTCTTCTCTTCCTCTTCACAGGGTCTTCCTGGGCCACAAGGATTGAAGGTCTGTGTTAGACACAAATTCTAGTGTGTGTGTGTGCGTGTGTGCGTGTGCGTGTGTGTGTGTGTGTGTGTGTGTGTGTGTGTGTGTGTGTGTGTGTGTGTGTGTGTGTGTGTGTGTGTGTGTGTGTGTGTGTGTGTGTGTGTGTGTGTGTGTGCATAAAAAATATCTGCCGTAAATGTTGTGCGTAACAGAAACAGTTTGCAGACATTCCTTATTTGTACAACACTGATTCTTGAGAAAGTGGCTAAAACAGGTTGTAATCTTGAAAGAAAAAAACGAAGTGAATTACAAAATAATATGGTATATCCTCGTAGACAAAGGTCTTGGCTTTTCAGAAATGCACAAGGCCAATCTCCCCATTTTGATTTTTTTTCAGTAATCAGGTTTTCCTCCGATCATACCTTGTTTTTTGTCAACACCGTCAGACACAATTAAAAGCAATAAAAAGTGTATTGATTTGGTTGCATATGTATCTGGAGTTCTTAAGTGATTGTGTGTGTTTTTTGGTTCACACATACGCCTTTAAAAGTTGAAAATTCACTTTCATTCTATTTTAATACTGCTTCATGTGTTCTAATTTAAAAATATGTGCTGTCAGACAATGCTTACTTAATGCCTAAATAGATCAAACATTTTTTTTTAATTTCACAAATATTCGTGTAGGCTTAAAGTTGCAATTACTTTGATAATTCAACAACTCGAAAGGAAAATTTTGTAAGCACATTCATTTAAAATGTCCAAAACTCCTTCTTACGGTGGTGATTTAAGAACTGACGGTGGTGACAGTAATCTGAAGGTGGTGAAAGTGACCTAATTATTACCTACATTTAGCAAAATAAATACCCCTCTCAAGTCAATGACATCTAGTATAAACACTTTATTTTTGTGTGTGCACAGTATGTTTGTGCATGTGTTTTTTCTTCATTTATTAGATACTCTAGGAAGTAGACCTAGATTATTGAAAATGTGGCATAAACAGGTTTTAAGTTGTTCAAATCCAAAATATAGAGGTGTATTATCATAGATGAAGGTCTTGGCTGTGCAGTGAATGTATTGGCCAAGCTCCCCATGTTTTACATTTCTCATAAAATGGGCTCGCTCTTGGTTTTGTCACCAGCGTCAGACAGAATTAGAAATTAAAAAATGTGTTTACTGTATTTAAGTGAATTACTTTTGCAATTCAACATAATTGTAGATACTTATTGGAAGCATATTCTTAAAACTTGTTAAAAACATGTAAAACACATGCTTTTTTGTGAACTACATAAGATGTCACCACCGTCAGGTTTTGTGACAAAAAACCCTCCAAATGCACCGCAGTGGAGGCTGGAGTGTAAGTTTGGGTCACAATTATTACTAACATGTCTGGTAATGTTTCATTAACCAGCACAATTTAGTAAAATATGGAACAAGATGATGAGCGGAACAAAATCTGACGGTGGTGACATCTGACGGTGTGAGACAAAAAAACACTCTTTTACATATTGTGCATTTTTTGCTCACATTAGCCACTTCCTTTTCGCTCTGTTTCTTAGGGGCTTCATGCCGCTTCTGAAAAAGTATATATAATTAACATTAATGTAACATAATAGTATTAAAACCCCCGACGGTGTTGACAGTTTATGGTTGGGACAGTACCAGTGTCCAAACAAATTAAGAAATTGAGGAGAAATTAGTAAACTTACAGGAGCTTCAGTGATGGTGAAGTATTCAGTAGAGCTAAAGGTTTGAAAAGGGGTCCTAAGTAATGACGATGACCTTGTGCATACCTGATTTTATTGTCTTTTAAAAAAAATCTGACGGTGGTGACTAATATGCTGGACAGACTTTGAGCAATCAGAAAATAGTAGTAAATATTGCTTTACACACACTATGTGCATATCTGCAGAACCACTTCAATATGGACTTTCACATCATGGTGATATTATTCAATAATATCAGTGATTTTTACATTTTAAGTCAATTGAAATGATGATGTCTTTCCTTGGGACAGCTGTTTTTACAGGGTGTGGGCAGGTTTATAGCCATGAAAAGTAATAAAATTACACTTAAATATTTCAAACGACTGTACATTTGTGTAACAGACCCCTGGGTCTTTACCTGGATTCATTTTGTTCATGAAAATATAATTTATTTTCATCAGAATTGGCAGTTTATTGCAGAGACATGTTTTAGCCGCTTTCTCAAGAATCAGTGACATACTGTTTTTTTACCATTAAGTCAGTGTGTATGTGTGTGCGTGTGCGTGTGTGTGTGTGTGTGCGTGCGTGCGTGCGTGTGTGTGTGTGTGTGTGTGTGTGTGTAATTATGTACTCCTATTGTCCTCTACAGGGTGACACAATCTTCATTGACTACCACCTCCCAGATATACGAGGAGAACAGGGCCTTCCAGGAGCAGACGGAAAACCAGTAAGAATACACACACACGCGTGTGCGCACACACAGACACACACGCACACACACACACACACACACACACACACACACACACACACACACACACACACAGGGCCGCTGACAGCTTTCGCTGAGCCCAGGACAAAGTCCCCCTACCCTCCCTGGGCCCGGGACAACATACCCATTTGTCCCCCTGTTGCTGTGCCTGCACACACACACATACACACACACACACACACACACACACACACACACACACACACACACACACACACACACACACACACACACACACACACACACACACACACACACACAGTATAACTGCTGCACATTGATTCCTTCAAATTGGGATGCGCACAATTGTCTTGCAGATACAGAAGCTGTTTTCAGATGAAGTGATTATTGATTGGTTATTTATTTCAGGGTGTTACGGGGCTTCCAGGAGACCCAGGGGCGCCAGGACCAATGGGGCCCGTCGGAAACTCTGTGAGTTGGTTCACTTCCTGCCACAGTTGCTGAACTTCCTGCTGTGGTTGTTGTAGAGGTGCTGTATCTGTGAAAAGGAAAACCGTATAGATGTCAGGGTTGGCTTTTAATGTTTTGATGATGTTCATTGCTTGAGTCTTTGTTAAGACTGTAAAAACCTGCTCACTTGCAAAGAATATGTTTCCAGTGTGCTTATATGTGAACAAAATAAGTACGTAAATCCCATATAAATATTCACAATTGAAATGTACCACTTTACCAAGAACTTCAGATAACAAGTAAAGTATTTTTTTGTCTGAAACCATCTCGATGGGTCACATTTTCACTATTACCTGTCCTGTCTTGCACTTTGTCAGTCTGTAAAATGTCAGTCCTGTGTATGTCTATGTCTTGGCATGGTATAGAGAGAGAAGCGTGATTTAATTTTCCTTTTATGACTTGTGTATATGAAGTGACAATTAAAGCTGACTTGAGTTGACTTGTCTGTACTTTGATGCTCATGTCCATTCTCCATTGCTCCTCAGGGTAGACCTGGCTTACCGGGAATACAGGGAGAGAAGGTATGTCATGCAAACTTTCAACACACCCACGTGTATCCAAGATATATCTTTTATTCTTTTGATGTCACTTTCTCCCATTCTCCTGCTCTCTGGTGTGTGTGTGCGTCTGTCTGTCTGTCTGTCTGTCTGTCATTCTGATATGATTTTTTTTTGTCATGTTTCAGGGTCTGGAGGGTCGTAGCACTGGTACACCTGGCCGTAAAGGTGTAAAGGTCAGTTCTGCTTCTGCTTTACTCTCATCGCTCACTCCTTACAGCTGTCATATTATTATTATATTATTATACATGCTGTATCTATCATGTTCGCCTCAATAAAAAGGTTATGTAGAGTATGAAAGAATGAGCTGTTATGATCAAAATCACGCTTATCACTCTGTGCATTCTTTTCCACTGACTTGATGTATCTGTATCTACTGTTATGTATATTGCAACCAAGCAAGCATTCTGTGGTACTGTACTGTAAGTCCTGAAGAAAACCACTGTTCAAACATAAAGGGACACTGTGCAGGAAATTGTCAAAAAGGGTACTACAATATGCTGCGAATTGAAAATGGGCTGCTTATTGCCAAGTTTCCGAAGTAATAAACTAATATTTTCTAGTATGGTCCAAGTACAGTCATTTTTGCAGCTAAAAATGGCTATTTCTGGAAATTCAAAATGGCAGACCATGGAGAAGATCCCCCTTTTCATGTAAGAAAAGTGCAATTTTTTCAGTCATAATGAATACTTCATTTAAGTATTCATGAAAAAGGTAACATTAGTGAATGGGAAGCATGCATTCTGGAAATAAACATCTAAAAATCTCACACCGTGTCCCTTTAACAATACCATATTAAGCAGCAGACCATGTCTGGTTGGGTTATATACTGCACTGTATGTTATGAGGTCGAAATCTAATAATGTATTTGTAACCTCCAGGGTCATCCAGGACCTCCTGGCACACCAGGTGTTAAAGGTATAAAGCTGTACGCTTCAGGACCCAAAGAGTTAAAGGTAAGAATATTATAATTGTAAAAAAGGTTACGCACGGCACGCACGCACACACACACACACACACACACACACACACACACACACACACACACACACACACACACACACACACACACACACACACACACACACACACACACAGAGTAGCCATTAATCGTGTTCACTCTCCGCAGGGAGAGCCAGGAGATGTTGGGGAGATTGGGGACCCTGGACAGCCGGTAAGGAAATAATGACATCATCTAAATATCTACAATGGTTTTCCATCAAGCCCAACTCTTTGAGTTTGATGGATCAATCAATATGGGTCCATATTGATTGTTTGGGTCAATCAATATGGACATACAGTATGGTGAATTCAGGTAAATGGGGCGACTTTGGGCCATTCGCTTATATGCCAAAAAAGTGGCCCGATTTACCTGAATTCATCATATCTGAGTTCATTTCTGTTTCATTCTACTTGTTGTTATTAGTGACTTTATGGGTTGTTTCTGTCATGTCTGACAGGGTGCTGCAGGACCTCGCGGATATAAAGGGATCAAGGGAGACCCAGGAGAGCCAGGCGGTCCGGTAAAGACACCAAAACACACCAGCGCCTTCACACTCACTCTAGTCCAGTGATTCCCAACCTTTTGTCTCTCATGTACCCCCCAAGCCATTTCATTGTACCATGAGTACCCCCTAACTCATGTTTTACATTGCTTTTTCTATTCCAGTGTGACTTTGCTCCATGCATTTGTTCAAATTAAATTTTCCCAATTACCCCCTGCAGTATGCTCGCGTACCCCTAGTGGTACACGTACCCCTGGTTGGGAAACACTGCTCTAGTCGAACTGAAATAAGAGTCATGCCTGTAATCACTATACACCTATACACTGTATAATACATGGCCCGTCTTCAACTTAATATCTGTTCAGCCAACTAGCTGACAAATGAATAGATCAAAGCTTATGACCTTCTGAGGCATTGATTTCTTGTCATATTTTGATAGATTTATGATTTTTAAAGTGTATGCTTCCGCCTTCCGCCTTGACAGGGGAAACCAGGAAAGGATGGTGCGACAGGAAACATTGGTTTAACGGTAAATCCATTTTTATGTATTTCTTTTTTTTTGCTCGTTTGTTTCTAATATTACTGGCGTGTAACCCTGGTTATGTGTTTGTCTCTTCAGGGGGAGATTGGGCAGGTCGGCCCCCCAGGCCCCCCGGGTATTGACGGTGTCGTGGTGAGTAACACATGAGATGCCATACAGTACCACCCTTATGACTTAATACAACTCTGTTGGAATGGATCCCACGTTGTTGCACTAGTGACTCGAATAGGAGGATTTATCCTTCTTACCATGCCGAATGTCTTTGACATGTCACATGCATGCGCTGTATCTTTGTTTGTGTTGTACTGATATCACATTATGCTTATGTTTGTTTGTTCCATAGGGGGAAAAGGGCGACCAAGGCCCTCCTGGTCCTCCAGGAGATGTGAGTAATACTGGATTATCTTTATTTTGCATTTTTTTTTCTAATTTATCCTTTATTTAGCCAGGATTGTCCCATTGAGACTACAGTCTCTTCTGCCAGGGAGTCCTGGTCAAAATGGCAGCATACATATAATTACAGACACAGACAAACACATAGACAAAAAGGAAAATAAATGTACAAAAAAACACATTAAGAAGAATAAGTTTACATAAAACGTATTTTGAGATTAAAAAAGTAGCCTATGTGCTGCATAGTCAGAAACAATGACACTCCTCTGTGTATACTGTATTAATTTCATATGTACTGTGTGTGTATAGTACATACTAGCTGGATTGCATACCTTACTCAAGGGCACCTTGGGGGGATAAGTCCATAGCAAAGACATGTACTGTAACTATCATGATCAGAAAGGCTATGCTGAGAAGTTTCATATGAGAATACAATATGAAACTAACTCCCCAAAATAAATAGTGTTATGCACCTAAAGAATTTAAATTCATAATGCAAAATCTTTATCTTTACAGAGGACCTAGTCAAGGTGGTACTGAAGGTGTTTGTTGTCAAGGTCTTAACAATAAAGCCTTAACTATTAAGTGTTATGAGAAACCCTGGTACAGTTGCCATGATGAATTCTCCAAAGGATGTCTTCACAGACCACCATGACTCACCTGTTCTTACCTGGCTGTTCCTCTGTGTTTTAGCTGATCAATATCGCCAAGGTGATTAAAGGAGCGCCAGGGGTGCCTGGACTGCCTGGTCTCCCGGGTCGAAATGGACCCCAAGGTAAACTCCACTAGCACCTGCACAAGTAGTGAACACAGTGTGCAGAGGACAGTTTAAATCAGGGATGTGCAACTGGAGGTCCGGGGGCCACATGCGGCCTACCATCTCACTAAACCATAAACCATACTTAAAAAATAATGAACAGACGTTTGTAGCCCCTTAATGCACGCCGTACCTCCTTAACTACCATAGCACTACACTACTATGACTAGTGCACAGGGCCTTTAGTAATACATAACGACTTGGTAATTGCCATTCTCGTATCAGCTTATTTATAATGCCGTGTCTTAAGGGGTTAAACCACTACTGAGTGAATCTGTTGAAATTATACTGTTGGCCAGCAGAGAACACTCCTATTCCTTCCAAACTTCTGCGGCAAGTTGCAGTCAGATCCGTGGTCATCTGGTCCTTCAATGGTCACGATGAAAAAATGTGGCCCTCCTTATCATGAAAGTTTCCCATCCCTGGCTTAAACTAAAAGATGGGATGTGACTTAGAATGGCTGTCTCTCTTGTGTGTAATATTGCACTGCAAACCTACGGGTATGTGCCTCTTCCCTTTCCTACACATGAACTGAAGTTGAATGTCAATTTCTGTGTGCTGTTCTGTTCATTAAAACTTTCATTATTCAATATTCACTTTTTATATTTCTGGTTCATTTCAGGTCCCATAGGGTTTCCTGGAATGAAAGGTGAAACAGGTAAGAAAAAGCTCCACTCTTATATGATGTTATGATAACAATGCATCCTTTGGAATCACACACACACACACACACACACACACACACACATACAAACATACACACACACACACACACACACACACACACACACACACACACACACACACACACACACACACACACACACACACACACACACACACACACACACACACACACACACACACACACTCTCTCTCTCTCTCTCTCACATACACAAACACACACACACACACACACACACACACACACACACACACACACACACACACACACACACACACACACACACACACACACACACACACACACAGGCCCCTAACCTTCATGTGTCTCCATCTCTGTGGTCCTGTAGGAGAGTCCATCCCTGGTCCTAGAGGTAAGGAGGGCCCCAATGGCTTCCCTGGGGGTCTAGGAGATAAGGGGGACCCGGGCCTCTCCATCCCAGGCCTACCTGGTCGAGAGGGGGGCAAAGGGGAGCCAGGACCACCAGGTCTGCCGGGCCCACCCGGAAAACAAGGTAATACTATACAATAATTGTAAACACCAAACAATTATTGTAACTAAACAGTACATACGGGTGAAAGGTGTTTAGTTTGGGCTCAGTCGTCAGGTGGAGCAACAGCTTCTAATGCACATGAATGAATTAGTAATTGGTGGTTGATAAATTGCAATGAATATACTTGTTAGATAGTCCACTAGCAACAAACAAAAACAAATTGTAGCCCCTTAATGCGCGCCGTACCTCCTGTGGCACGCTGTAATAGACATTGAAAGTTAACTAATAGTACTACACTACTATGACAGTGCACGGGGCCTATAGTAATACATTACGACTTGGTCATTGCCATTCTGGTGACAGCTAATTTATAAAGCCGTGTATTATGGGGTTAAAAATCCATACAATAGTAGAGGCATTGACTGTTGTTGCGCTGCCCTGACGTGTGCTACAGCTGAAATGTCACTCCCCCATAGACTGACTCCTCTCTGATAATGTTGGCAATCTTGGAGTATTGTACAGTAGATGCAGTGTGCTGATGGTGTAGCTTTACGTGGCTTTGTTTTCAACCAATGCAATGAGATACCATTTTTGATAGATAGAATGTTAAATTCTAGCCTATTTCTTTTTGTCATTTATAGAGCTAGATCTGAGTGTAAACTGATAGAAATGGATAAAGGAAAGCCCCTTCACTGTAGTGATTAATTGCATGGATTTGATATGGAAATTTCTACAGCCCTACAACTGCACAGCTTTCTTTTCTGCAAAATGTTAACCTCTGTGTCAGTGTGTGTGTGTGGGTTAGATATATGTTAATGACTCTGATGTGTTCTCATCATGTGATCTCCTGTCTTTGACCTCTGCAGATATGACAATGCATAAGGGTCCGACTGGAGTGGGAGGAGCCAAAGGCATTCCGGGCCTTCCTGGACTTCCAGGGTTCACAGGCGAGGAAGGTACAGTAGACGACTACACGCCGACATTCACTTTCGTCGGTAACACTTTACCTGACGGCGTTGTCATATGCATGTCATTACAGTGTCGTAATAGCGTCATGACACTGTCATAGATACTGTTAGTCACAAACAATTTGTCCATGTCATAAACATTTTATGACTGTTGGCCTTAAGTGACATTCGGTTATGGCAAAAGACAACCTTTATCTTTGCCATAACCGAATGTCACTTAAAGTGATACTGTCCCATTTTTGGAAATAAGCTTATTTTACACCTTCACTTGTGTTAAATAGTAGGGCTTTACCATTCTCCTGTACTTTCAACTGTTCTCTGGGTATGGCAGTGCAAATTTTACCTCCAAGCTAGCAATTAACATTGAGTCCTATGAGACCAGTTAGCCGCCAGCTGGTCTCATAGGACTCAATGTTAACTGCTAGCATGGAAGTAAAATTTGCAGTGCCGTACTCAGAGAACGGTTGAAAGTACAGGAGAAAGGTAAAACCCAATCATTTAACTCAAGGAGAGGTCCCAAAAAATGGGACAGTATCACTTTAAGGCCAACAGTCATATGTTTATGACATGGACATAATGTTTATGACACATGCATAACTTTGCCATGACATTGTTATGACACTGTAATGACATGCATATGACACCAGCGTCAAGTAAAGTGTTAGCTTTTCTTCTTGCCTTGGCTCATTCATGAATTGTTAGGTCAATCACCTTAGATCAGGGGTCAGGAACCTTTTTGGTGGAGAGAGCCATAAATGCCAAATTTTTAAAAAGACATTTTCATGAGAGCCATACCATTTTAAAAACACTGAATACAATCAAAATCATGTATTCAATTAAGCCCAACAATTTTTGAGAGTACTGTTAAGTTATTGCTCTTGTTGATAACAGGTAGCCTAAGTAAAGGATTGCCAACTATCAACTTCATTATGGCGAGGTCTGGGAAACTTTTGTATTTCTTAGATGTAATTTCCTGCATTTTAACACTTTTTAACCGCCCTTGTCCCGTTTCAACTCAATATGGAACCCGTAATTTTATTTATGAATACAGGACGATTCCATATTTCAAGTCAACTCTAGATAAGTAAGAGCCATATACAGTTCCCAATAGAGCCACATGTGGCTCTAGAGCCATAGGTTCCTGACCCCTGCCTTAGATTGTGTACATATCATATTGTCAGCACCTCCAAAAGTCCATCACCATCTCAATGGTCTTTGCAGTGCTGAGTTGTACCGTAGGTGGTTGAGTGTACACCAACGCATAACACCATCCACCAGACTCCTGTACTCCCCCTCCTGCCCATGCTTCATGCAGCTTACGTACAATTGCAGTATCATTCTCTTACAGTATCTTTGCTCTTCTCCAGGTGAGAAGGGAGACATGTGCTACATCTGTCCTGTGTATGGCGGGAGAGGACCTCCAGGTCCAAAAGGAATAGCTGGCACTCCTGGAATACCAGGTAAGATGCGATACAGTACACATACTGTAACAGAGAAGCCGACAGTGGGTACAAAGGGGTCAGTTCTCTGAGTAACTCTTCATAACTGAACTGAATGACGACACACAACTGAATCACCTGGGTGGTATTACATGAACATGGTTAAGTGATAAACCTGCTTAAGATTACCTACAGGAAGAGGTAAACCTGCTAATAGATTGTTAAAGGTACACTGTGTGAGAGTTTTAGTTCTTTATCTCCAGAATCCATGCTACCCATTCACTAATGTTACCTTTTTCATGAGTACTTACCACCACCATCAAATTCAAAGTATTCATTATGACTGGAAAAATTGCACTTTTCATACATGAAAAGGGGGATCTTCTCTATGGTCCGCCATTTTGGAATGAATTTCCAAAAGTAGCCATTTTTAGCTGCGAAAATGACTGTACTTAGACCATACTAGAAAATATTTGTTTATTACTTAGTAAACTTTCATGTAAAGATCAAATTTGGCAATAGGCAACCCATTTTCAATGAGCAGCATAGTTGCAGTACCTTTTTTGACCATTTTCTGCACAGTGTCCCTTTAAGGAAATGAGGATTACAGGATCTTATATTAGCTGATATATGTCTTATATTTACCCCTTACCTCCAGGTTAACTAAAACTGGCTCGCTACTGAACTACTTTTGCTTATCACCCAGTGAGCAGACGGAACGTCTTCTGATTGGCTGAGCAGGTGTCCTTTATTCCCCAGTAGCAGGACACCTATGATGTCATGCGGGCGTGCGGGCGTCCAAGTTGCTTCTTTTCTAACTTTCTGGCGAAGTGCCGTTACTAGTTCTATCGCATCTGGTTGTCAAGACCCCGTCATTAGTTCTATCGCATCTGGTCTTCTAGTCAAGACCCCGTTACTAATTCTATCGCATCTGGTTGTCAAGTCAAAAACCCAGTCGTCAATTCTATCGCATTTGGTTGTCAAGTCACCCCAACATTCTGCGCGCATCCTAACATGCCTCCGATAGAGGCGCGTCTCACTAGATTAGGAAATGGTGCCCATAGCAACGTACCAAGCGCAGTGGTGAATCTACTTTCTCACGAAGCCTTAGATCAACATATTAATAAATTAATACTTAAATGCTGGTAACCGGGTGATAAGCGGAATAGCGGCCTTCGAGGTGTCCCGATATCAAGGGAAAATGGACTTGGCGAAGCGAACAGCCCTTCGGCTGCGCCGTCGGGCTGTTTAGAACGCTCCGCCTCGTCCATTATTAGTATGCATGCCATGCGGCAAGCATACTATTGTTATTGTACCGTTTCCCCTTTTTAATTTTCTCCTTCCGTCTACGACCATTTGTTTTGAAGAACCGCTCAAGATAGAAAATCCGTTCAAAGACCGAAACGTTCGGCTCGATAACACGACTTGGATTTGCATTTTTCACAGGGGTGCCTCGAACTCTCTAGCGCCACCAACAGGAAAACTGTAACTTTTGAACCGTAGGTCCGTTTATCAAAAACTTGGTATCCCTGGAATCCTTGGACCAACACGAATCCAATGCACCCTATGACGTCATTTTCCGCCAGGATAGTTTTCCCGCCATTTTGAATTTTGTAAAAATCAATAAAAATGGTGCCCCGCCCACAATTTCTGTCAGATCGTCCAGAAATTTTACACACGGAATTTCTAGACTGAGATACATCTATTCTGAAAGTTGCGGAACGACTGATTGAACCGTCTTTGAACAGGAGCCAATCGAATTATGCTGCGAAGACGCCAAACAGGAAGTGAGCTCATATCTCAGCAACACCTAGCCGTATCACAACAGAACTTTATACACAATATCTTCCCTATAGCCAGAGGCTACATACCAATTTTCGTGCAAATTGGACACTGGGGGGCGCCACAATTAGTGAAAATGTCTTTTAGCTCAAATTGAAGTCGCCAAACAGGAAATGAGTTCATATCTCAGCAACGGCTACTTGTATCAGAACCCAATTTTATATCCATCATCAGCACTATCTCCAGAGGACACGTCATGACTTTCGTGCAAATGCGCCAATAGGAGGCGCTACAATAAGCAAAAATGTGTTTTTGCCCATATTGGCCCGTATTGAAGTCAATGTATCAAATGCTTGGTATCACTGAAATCCTTGGGTCAAGCCGAATCCAACGCATACCATGATGTCATATTTACCATCATGATTATCCCGTCATTTTGACATATTCAAAAATCAATAAAAAGGATGCTCCGACCACAATGTTTGTCTGCTTGTCCTACAATTTTTATCAGACCACCAATGGACTATTCTGCACATATTCTGAAATTTGCAGAGCAATAGCTGAAAGCATCGGCGCACAGCAGCCAATCAAATTTGACAACAAAGACAAAAGCACCATCCAAACAGGAAGTTAGCTCCTATCTCAGCAACGGCTTGACAGATCTTAACGACATTTCTCACACATGACCTCCAGTACACCCAGAGGGCACTTGCCGAATTTAATGCAATACGGCCTCTGGGGGGCACTACAGTTAGTGAAAATGTGTTTTTGCCAATATAATACATACTGAACAGGAAGTTAGCTCATGTCTAGATGGTTAACTGTATGTTGTACAGTATATGCATGAAGGGCAGCATACGCATGGAGGGCAATTCATGAATGAAAGGCAACGCATGCATGAAGGGCAGTGAATGCAAGACGGGCAAGCATACTCCAGCATTTTCTGTGAGGAAATGCAATCTAGTTTCCCTTGATATCGGGACACCTCGTCGTCCGCTATTCCATACGTAACACCCCCCCCTGGATTATTCTCCTAACCTACCGCATACATTGTCTACTTGTCTCTGCCCCTGTAGGATCACCAGGTTTCAGAGGAATAAAAGGCAATGCCGGTGTTAAAGGTCTGGTCGGTCCCTCTGGTCCCCAGGTAAGCCCACCTCGTGGTAGTGACCCACACCACTAGAGCCATTTACTAAGTACGGCATTTTTTTGAAAACCTTTGCAGGGAGCCCTATCATATTGACAGGTACAAACAGACTACAGGGTTTATAAGGGAGATTTAAGGCTCGTGTACTACTTCCAGTATCTTGTGACAGTTCAATTAACGTTTTTAGCTTCAACATTCCCTTGAGCCATCTTAGATCTAATGCATGTGGATATGTTGCTCATCTGTCTCAAGCAATTAAACACAAACAGGAAATTCGAGTGCTTCTGGGTCTTCACCTTTTTTCCTTGGTGCTCATCAGTGTAGGGTCTCTCAAACTCTCTCAAACTTTTACTTTTTTATTTGGCTACAATGCGTACATGTTTCGGCCCTCATGGCCTTCTTCAGAGCGTATCAAGAGGCAGAAACACGTAGGCATTGTATCCAAATAAAAATAAAAAAAAGTTTTTTAAAAAATGTAACCTTGAGTGCCTCAGAAGTTCTCTATCTGTCTCCAGTAATTATTTGATTATAGCACTTGTGTGCTCTTGTCTACAGGGCCCACCAGGAATTTTCGGTGTAAAGGGTATTCCGGGCCCAAAGGGGGAGCCAGGCTTCATGGTACCCCCCAATGAGATAGGCGTCCCTGGGGATCCTGGACCCCCTGGTCCCCGTGGTCAGATAGGAGCACTGGGTGTCCCTGGACTTCCAGGTCTCAACGGCTTGGTGGGGCCCAAAGGAGATCCCGTAAGTAAACAATAGCGATGTTGAGCAGCGCTGTCACAGCCAGGCTCTGGATGTTGTTGTGGGCCATCATTTAGTTTGGCCCGTGACTGTTGGGACGTAGCCCCAAGATCTTGGCCCCAAGCTCCCTCAAGCACCTGGCTTTGAAGATCTGAAAACATTCGCTCTGGCTGGCTCAGCATACAGTCCTCCTGATAATTCCCTCATGCTTATGTCTCAATTCTTTCTTATTACATCCCTCTCTACATGTGTGTTCAGACCTCAATTTGACATTCATGCATTCCTGCATTCATGTACAGCATTCATGCCTCAATTTGCCATTTGCAGGGCTTTGGAGAGAAGGGGGATAAGGGCCCTCCTGGGCCATCAGGAGCCCCCGGTCGGCAGGGTCCTGTGGGGCCACAAGGCCCTCTGACGGTGGGGCCACTGGGGATCCCTGGACTGAAGGGGAACCCTGGAATACCAGGCCTGCAGGGCTCACCAGGAGAACCAGGTAGGCACAACAGTGGCCTTAACAAACCATGTGTCTGGTTGCGCTGTGACTCAGTGGGCTGAGGTGCCATATTGTAAATATATTGCGACCCGAGTTTCAGTCTGACTCAAGGTCATTTCCTGACCCTTCCCCCATTTCTCTCCCACTCATTTAAATAATAATAAGTAAATAAATAACAAATAGTGTGTCATTTGTGTTGTGTTGTGTTGTGTTGTGTTGTGTCGTGTCGTGTCGTGTCGTGCCATGCTGTGCTGTGTTGTTCATGAGTATTAGCAGACACCTGTAGGCATAGTATGTGTATGCAATGCTGTGGCAGGTTGTACAATATTGAGGTTGTTAGTGTTGTCTACTTACAGTCTCTCCATCCTTTCATGTGAGAAAGTGAAAGTAACTTTCATGTCGTCCTTCCATCTGTTTCTGATCCTCTGTTGCGCTTCTCCATTTAGGAACA
Source organism: Engraulis encrasicolus (assembly GCF_034702125.1). Lineage (NCBI taxonomy): Eukaryota > Metazoa > Chordata > Actinopteri > Clupeiformes > Engraulidae > Engraulis > Engraulis encrasicolus. The sequence continues at coordinate 30,369,512 of NC_085864.1, read as the reverse complement.
AAGGGGGATCCAGGAGAGATACATGCTCTCCCTGGTGATGTTGGTCCCCCTGGGCCAAAAGGAAAACCCGGCATTCCAGGAAATCCAGGTGAGGAGAGCACGCATTTTATGATGCGATGCAATGGGATATGATATATTATGACATGGTATGATATGATATGATATGATATGATATGATATGATATGATATGATATGATATGATATGATATGATATGATATGATACGATATGATACGATGCAATATGATATGATGCGATACAATCCGATGCGATACCATACGATACGATACGATACGATACGATGTGATACCATAAGATATGATTAGCCTTTCATGTGGAGAATAATGACATTTGTGTGTACTGCCGGCTCACAAAGACCTGATTTGTGGGTAATGCAATGGACTTTGTGTGCACTTCTGTAGGAAATCCTGGCACCACTGGCTACCCAGGCTTCCCTGGTAACTTTGGCCAGGCAGGACATAAGGGTCGCTCCATACTAGGACCTCCAGGAGATATCGGACCCAAAGGTGAAACCTCTAAAACTGCAAATACACTGAATGTGACTAGATCGACAACAGCACTGGAAGTGATTGGCTTTGTATAGAGGAGCTGGCGACAAAAGAGTTAAAAAAAAGCGATATGGGCAAGAACCCATTTGAGAGACATGAGCAACACTTTATAGTTCAACTTTAGCGAATATTATGAAACTTGTGCTATCATGTTGTTTGGCAAAAAGCTGCAGCAGCTAATCGGAATGTCAGAATGATTGAATAATGCTTTTAATGGTCCTACTCTAATGCTTAGGTCTCTCGTGTTGTTCTTATTACAAAATAGACCAGCAACGCTTTACAGATTTTGTCACTTGTGGTGTGTGTACGGTACAGTAATCTGACTTTTTTGATGTACATTTGTTGGTACACCTCATGTAAAGGTCTGTGTGTGTGTGTGTGTGTGTGTGTGTGTGTGTGTGTGTGTGTGTGTGTGTGTGTGTGTGTGTGTGTGTGTGTGTGTGTGTGTGTGTGTGTGTGTGTGTGTGTGTGTGTGTGTGTGTGTGTGTGTCATGCTACCTCTACTATCACAGGTGACGATGGTACGATGGGGCCTCCGGGGCCTCCAGGGTTCGGTAGTCCAGGGCGACCGGGACCTGCTGGACCTCCCGGGAAACCAGGGGAAGCGGTAAATAGTTTTTATTGTGAGGTTAGGTTAGTGTGTAAAAAAACATGGAGTCTTCTGGCTGAAACAGTTGGTACATCTGGGTGTCATCAGCATAGCAGTGATTGGAGAGCCCATGTGTTCAAATCTCAGGGAAGAGGTGTACATTGTTAACAGAAGAGGCCCCAGCACTGATTCTTGGGGTACGCCTGTGGAGCGGGTTTGAGTTGAAGACAGTTTTCCTTACCATGACACATTCAAGGTGCGTCCAGAAAGGTAGGAGTTGAACCCTGAGTGGACAACACCAGTGATTCACATGGTTGTGAGTATTCTCAGGAGTATCTTGTGGTTGACTGTGTCAAAGACTGAAGATAGGTCTAGTAGGATGAGGACCAAGGATAATCCTTCCGGTCTTGCAGTCCTTAGAGCTTCAGTTACTGAGAGCAAGGCAGTTTCAGTTGAGTTTCCACCTCTAAGACCAGATAGTTCGTTCTAGTTTAAGAAGTTGGTCATCTGTTTTGCAACTTACAGGGGACACCAGGGTACGGCCCAGTGGGGGCCACAGGCCGCCAAGGATCCCCAGGGGAGGATGGCCTTCCTGGGCTGGCAGGCGACCCCGGACCCTCTGGCGCATTTGGCGTTCCTGGAATTCCCGGAAGAGATGGTGGCCCTGGAGAAAAAGGTGAGTAATCAACAGTACATGTGGACATGGCATGAGTGCATACCTACCTGCCCTTCTGCACATGCACACCAGAAACAGAAGCAGAAACGGAAGCGACATAAGTCACTATTTCTCTATGGAGGGTCTGCAAACTGAGCAACCAAAGTGAATTTGACGGGAGCAAAGCAAACTGGATGACTAAACTCAGGGGTTAAATGACAGTTAACTTTATGGTAATGAGCTATGATGCAGTTCAGAGAAAACCAATTGGAACGGTCATATCTTTGAATGTCCTAGGCTGACATTCCCATCCCATTCTCTGATTAGTTAAATAACGAATAACGAATAAAAAGTTCAAATTCATGCTGAAGCTTCTTCAACGACCACAGCTACGTGTTTGTTTTGGTCGCTTTTGGTCAACATGAACAGTTCTACAAATCTGTCCTCCAAGTCTTTCTGTGCATCTATTTAAAAGTTTATGACTGCACCTACTGTGCGCATCATCATTTTTCTCCATCTAAATCTTTCTCTCCTGTCAGGGTCTTCTGGAGGTGCTGGACGTGACGGACCGAAAGGTTTCCTTGGGAACTGTACAGCAGGAGGTCCAGGAACTAAAGGCGACACCGGCCCCAGGGGTCCCCAAGGTCTCCTAGGTACAGTAGGCCCACAGTACAGAGTTCTTTGGACAGAGAAAATAGACAAGGAGGAGACACTTTGGGCAAAAAATATCTACCAATGCCAGCAAAATGCTATTGAAAAAGCGATTTAGTAGAGATATTACACACATAGTATCTGTAATACAATAGCCTATCTGATGTTCTAATTCTCTTCTCAGGTCCAACGGGTTCCCAGGGGGATCCAGGGTTTGTCGGTGCACCAGGACAGGGTCTTCCTGGGCCTTCAGGTCCATTGGGAATTCCAGGCTTCCCTGGGTCCTGTGGTCCCAGAGGTGCGGTGGGAGCAAAGGGCTTCACGGGAGGTCCTGGTATTCCCGGACTGACAGGTGAGGTGACAAATGGGCATCAGAAACTTACATGTACAGAGAGGGAGAGGTATTGAACTGATGGATTGCATGGAAGCCCCAGATGTAATGAACCTGAAAGGGAACTTGAATTAGTTCCAATCACACCAGAATAATTATTGAAACAAACTGTCAATATGAGCATGATGACATATGCTATGGAATTGGACATTTTCACTGACTTTGGCCAACTGGTTAGAAACTTATTGAACCATGTTTAGATTGGTTTTCTTTATCCAAATATCCTACCAATTGATTGTGATGGGAAAAACAGATCGGAGTTGATTTCCTAATCAGGGTTGGTGTTGGAGTCGAGATGTTACTAGCATATTACTGTGATTGTAGCAGCTAACTGTGTTTTAGCTGGGCTGTTGGGTGTTGGGCTATAGGTGTTTTTTTACCATGCTAAAAGAACAGCTGTAGGCAAGCTGAGTGGTTCTGTTGTGTTGTGAATGAGTTCAGGTCCTGAAGGTATTCAAGGAGGTCCTGGCCCCGTCGGCCCACCTGGACCCAGTGGGAACCCTGGACCAGACGGAGCACCTGGACCTAGAGGTACAGTAATACCCTTTGAATTTTCAGATATTTGTCTTTTTTAGCCTCTTGCTGCAGATGGGTAGCCTGATTATCATCGACGCTCAAATCTCTTCGAGACTTGCTCTGACCAATAGCACAACAATTAACATTTCCCAAACAGCATAGTTGACCCGCCTCCCTTGGTTTGCTAATGGTTGTTTGCTTCCCAATAAAATGGGAGGAGTTCCCGATTTTCCGGGAGCTCAGAAAGTACTTACATAGCTCTTGGCCTGACTAGCAGAAACACTGAAGGTGTTGCGTCACTAGGAGGGCACAGCCTGCCTAGTTTGTGTAGTCTCTTGCTGCAGATGGGGCCTGTGAAGGTGTGTATTCACTCTTTGTGGAAAACACTCAACTACATCATAACATCATTGCAGAGGATCCTAAGTAACCAATTAAGACTTGGTCAGTACAATTTTGGTGACAATAATGTTATAACAGAGGCTCTGCACTAAGGGGCTAAGGTGCTGTCTCCATCAGAGAGACATTGTTTTAATTTATTTTTAAGACGTCTTCATTTAGATTAGTGGTGGTAATGATGGCTGACATGACATTGGTGCAAAGTGGAGTATTGAAGAATTGCAGGACCTGGAAGTCCTGATTATGTTACGTTCATTATGTTATGAGTTGACAGCACAAAATGCTTCCACAGGTTTGCCTGGCGCTAGTGGGGTCGTGGGGTTCCCTGGTCTTCGAGGACTTGTTGGAGATGTGGGAGACACAGGGCTCAGGGGACCTGATCAGACGGTGCCAGTGCATGGAGTAAATGGAGATCCAGGAAACCAAGGTGAGTTCAATTAGGATTTATCATCTCACTACTATGGGAGCAATGGTGTAAATGCTCCATTTACATTAGTTTGCCAACCGCCATAAAACCCAAAGAAGAAGGAGAAGCAAGGAGCAAGAACTAAGACATACATACTGGTATGCATCTGGTCACACCATCAATTCTTTCTCTATGTGGAAGGAAGAAAAGTGAAATGCCCATTAAAGCCAAGGGGGAGGTTGCATACTGTATCAGAGGAAAGGATCATTTTGCAATGGAAATTCTACTTTTTGTACCTTTCCTTGCTAAGGCCTTAATGTTTCGTGTTTGAAGTTGTTATTCTTTCTCTGGATGTGCCTCAGGGTGTCGTGGTGCCACGGGAGAGAAAGGGGAGCCTGGGCTGCTTGGATTTGATGGAACCGCTGGCAGAGCCGGCTCACCAGGAAGTGAAGGTCTAGCAGGTAACACAACCTGTTGACAAATGACTCTTCATTCTGATTTGAAGTCTTTTCTTTCTTACTCTCTGCTCCTTCATCACTGTAATCTTACATTATGTTGTGTGCTTTTCAAACCCTTCTTCTTCCTTTCTTCAACGTTCTCTTTCTTTAGGCCCCAGTGGTGACGCAGGTGCTCCAGGTTCACAGGGAGCTCCTGGGTTAAACGGAGAGCAGGGGGCTCCAGGAATAATCGGCTTCCCAGGTAATGGGATGACACACAGTGTTGTCAGATGTGTCTGATCAAATCCCACCCAAAAGGTGCTCAAAAACCGTCAGTAAGCTAATGCCGCCGAATTTGAACAAATTGCATTGATTTCTATGGGCATAAAATTGCAGAAAAAAACGCCAAATTAACGCAATCTGGCAACACTGATGACACATGAGACTTTTTGTGCTCATTTCCAAGTCAGCATACAGTGATATCTGATAGTCCTTTACCATTTAAAACCAATGTGTAGCAAAAACATAGGTATTTAACCTAAACAAATGTTTGAAGAAATAGTTCTCAGACAGGTTGTTATGCTGTTTCAGACACATCAGCATGTAAACACAATAAGCTTGATGACCACCACTGTGTATCCCATGTCCTTGCTCAGGTGTGAAAGGTGCAAAAGGTGAAAGAGGTGTACCAGGCTCCGGGGGAGAGCCCGGATACACAGGCCTGAGGGGACTCAAGGGGGCTAAAGGGGAACCCAGCCCACCTGGTCCAGGCTCAAAAGGGCTGCCAGGAGCAAAGGTAAATTATACCACCGCACTGACCATATAACTGCATTTCTTGAAACCATAGTTTCAAAATACAATAGCTACATTGTTGGTTGAAATGCAACCCATTGGCAATCAACTAAGGCGCCAACGGGCTACAAGGAGAAAAGGTAGTAAAACCACCGTACTGTACTTGAGTGCATTTCCCGAAATTATAGGTGCTGAATACTGTATATCAGCTACTCTGTTGGTTGCAATTACCCAAATGGCAGCCATCTAAACTGCCAGGTGGCTATCAAAGATGTTTTCAAGAAACACAACCCATTAAGCTGTTACCTTATCTATCATCTTTTTTGGGATGTTGTCCCTAACTGATCTTATTTCTCACCTGGAATAGCTTAACCCTTCTTTTTTAGGATTCTTGCCCACCTGCTTAGGTCAGGTGCGTAGGAGTGGAACCACTGGGTCACCAACGTTGAGAAATAAAGCTCCTGCACACTTTTCACTTTTGCAGTGTTTTACTTGCAACGTTTCGTCTATTGACCTTCTTCAAGCAATTCAACCTGAATCTGCTTGAAGAAGGTCAATAGAACGAAACGTTGCAAGTAAAACGCTGCAAATGTGAACATTGTGCGGGAGCTTTCTTTTCTCATAGTTTAACCCTAACACTTTCCTCTCCATCAGGGTGAGCCAGGGTTTCCAATTACCCAAATGGCAATCATCTAAACTGCCAGGTGGCCATCAAAGATGCTTTCAAGAAACACAACCCATTTAACTGTTAACCTTATCATCTTTTCTAGGATGTTGTCCCTACCTGATCTCATTTCTTACCTTGTATAGTTTAACCCTAACACTTTCCTCTCCATCAGGGTGAGCCAGGGTTTCCTGGCCGCAAGGGAGCGAGAGGTCCGAAGGGGGGTCCAGGGGGGCTGGGTGCTCCGGGACTGCCGGGGTATCCAGGGGAGAGAGGTGAAGATGGAGTTCCTGGATATCCAGGTGAGGCAAACAACTCTAGATACTTTGATACTATATACTGTATTATACGCAGACACACAAAGAGATATTTTTGAGTCGCATGCATTGACACTTTAAGCGACTGTGACAATCGGTACATCAGTTGATTAGTGTGTTGACTGGACACCGGTTTGGGATTTTGGTTTGCATGCGGTGTAGGTCTTTGGACCTTGTTTGTGGACATTTCATTTGTATGAAATGGCTTTTTTGTTATTCTCCGTACTCCACCCCTGCACCAGGTCCACAGGGGGAATCTGGAGAGAAGGGGAAGGATGGAGTACCTGGTACCTGTGGCCCTCCAGGACCAGCCGGACCTTCAGGTATGGGGCTGTTTGTTTGCACCATGGCACTAAAGACATACAGTATACCGTGTTATCCTAAATTTCTGTATGACAATTGGATGATTTAAAACTTTGTTGAGGAAACCAATTCCTCAGGAGAGTTCCTCAATGTCTTGCTATATTAAAAAATAACATAAAACTGTGGCATTATGTTATCTAGACTGGTTTGAGACCACATGTAATTTGACTTGTTGAAGAATAGATTTTAGGCGTTAGTCATTGTGGTTTGTTACCAATCTTGTTCCCTGTCTATAGCACCCTATCCTCCTTTCACTTCTCTTTCTCACTTCCTTAAAACGTGTGACTGCTCTGTAGGGCCTGACGGTGACCCAGGCGAGCCAGGGCCTCAGGGCGTCAGAGGAGACCAAGGCAAAGACGGCATCCCAGGACGAGCTGGGGAGAAAGGAGACATAGGACGTGAGACACCATTGCAATCACCAACACTGTCACTTCACAGCTAGCCACATTTCTTTAACATAATGGCCATGACTTGCCCTGGATATCTAATCCGATGACGTTTTCATTCATACAGTAACTTTGCATCAAACTCAGCTGTGGCCGTTTGTCTTTTGAAAGAATATGTGAAAGATGCAAGCACACTTGCACAAATAGATTGCGTATGTAATTGATTATTTGTATGTGTTGTATGTGTCCTTGCAGAGACTGTTTATGGCTGCACTGGATCACAGGGGCTGAAGGGAAACAGAGGTAACTTACTACATACATTATAGGCTATGCCTATGCAAAATTACTGTATTTTGCTATGTGCCACCTTAATCGATGTGACATATTTGATGTACTCTTATGCTCTGTGCAGGTCTGCAGGGAGACGTGGGATTTCCCGGGCCCTTTGGCCCCTTGGGGCCGTGGGGAGAGATTGGGGACACGGGGGCCCCTGGAGAAGCAGGACTCCCGGGGCTACGTGGACCTCCTGGCCCAGAAGGGCGCTGCATAGACGGTCCCAAAGGAGACCGGGGACCCTGCGGACCCCCTGGAGCTCCAGGTAACCACCTTAGTTACAATGCATTCTTTTGAAACTCGGATTGTCGGAAACCCAGACCTCCACTTTGGGAAAGTGCAAAAGAACAGACCCCAACTCGGGGTTCCGAAACTCAAACTCAGAGCACTTCGGTGTACTCCGAGTTTGTTTAACATTAGTGTTTTCAGACATTTGTATTGTCCCCAGCTGTTGCGATAGATCGCATTTACAGCGGATCTCGGGAGAACAACCTTGGGTCTAGCGAAAGCCGAGTTTCAAAAGAATGAGCCATTACAATGCATGGTGACACACCAAAGATTTTCTAAGGTTCTAACAAGGTGCTGAATTGGTGAGTTGTGATGTCAACAATGGGATGGAATGTTAAGCTAATCATCTCTCCCTTTCGAACGTCTCTGGCGGCACATTGCTATTTTGCTAGCAGTTGCTAGTGCTAGATCATTCATAATTGGTATGGAAAGTCTACCCTTAACTGCAACTAGCAGACCGGTAATTCTGTTACGAAAAACGAAAACGTTGAAATGGGTGTAGGCAGGGTTATAAAGTAGATATTAGGCACACAGCATAAAAACGCATGCTCGCTAAAAACACATGATACCAACAGGGCTAATCCAAGTTCACCTCTTTTGTGAAAAATACACATACAACTGAGATAACACATGTACAGGTCTAACACAGTTTTTGTGTGTACCTTTGTGGTTTGCTATTCTAAGTAAATGCTATATCAGGTTTAAAAAAAACAATTTTCCCTATTTATTGTATTTTAGCTTTTGAAAGCTTCTGGTGAGTTGTACTAATCAAGGTTATAACACCGGCCGTCCTCGGCCGTTATGGGGTACTACAGCCAGCGCGGTCGCAGTCGGGCGCTATGGGGTATAGAGGGTTAAAAAACTATTTATTTACCTTTATTACCTTATCTTGGTACATGTACATATAATGATTTCTGTGATGCTGTTCAGGACCCAAGGGGTTGCAGGGCCCCAGGGGGCCTCCGGGACAGGGCCTCAAAGGGGAGAAAGGAGACCAGGGTACCCCAGGAGACTCAGCCCCCTGTGGGTATAAAGGAGACACCGGACCGCATGGAATCCCTGTGAGGACAAAGAAAACACACATTACATCATTATGAAAAATAATACACAAATAACTGTACACAGTGTAAAAGCATGATGTGTTGCACATATAGTACACATGAGGCCTATACTACAAAGCTGGTTCAGGATAAGGTTAAGTTAGCAGGTAAATCATCTAATAGAAGAGCCTGGAGTCCTCATTTTCTTAAGAAAAGCTCTTGTATTAGATGATTTACCTCTTAACTGAAGCTTAACTTATCCTGGACCAGCTTTGTTGTATAGGCTCATGATCTGTGCTTACCAGATAACAATGACCAAAAACAATTTAACCTAAATTGGTTAAATTTAACCAATTTAACTTTGTGAGGCGACACTTTACTTGACACTGGCATCATACACATGACATGACTGTGTCATAACAGTGTCATTGACAAGTCATGAACATTATGTCAGTTTTATGTTTTATGGTCATGAAAAGTTGACATTGTTAAAGGGACACTGTGTGAGATTTTTTTGTTGTTTATTTCCAGAATTCATGCTGCCCATTCACTAATGCTACCTTTTAAATGAATACTTACCACCAGCATCAAATTCTAAGAATTCATTATGACTGGAAAAATTGCACTTTTCATACATGAAAAGGGGGATCTTCTCCATGGTCCGCCATTTTGAATTTCCAAAAATAGCCATTTTTAGCTGCAAAAATGACTGAACTTAGACCATTATAGAAAATATTTGTTTGTTACTTAGTAAACTTTCATGTAAAGATCAAATTTGGCAATAGGCAGCCCAGTTTCAATGAGTAGCAGAGTTGCAGTACCTTTTTTGACAATTTCCTGCACAGTGTCCCTTTAAGGCTGTCTTTTCCATAACTAAATGTCACTTATTTTGGCAACAGTCATGAAATGTTTAGTACGTTGACGTAATTTTTATGACATGTCCATGACTGTGTCACATCACTGCTATGACACTTTTGAAACATCGGAATCTCGGTTGTGTTTCTAGGGGTTACCAGGACTCTCTGGGTTAAAGGGAGTCAAGGGCCACATGGGACAGGATGGTGACGTAGGACCCTATGGTGAGGATTTTATTGACATAATTTATCATGTAGTAGGAGAAAACAATACGCACATCTTACAAAGGTGCTAGAAAAGTATTTTTCTGATGCCAGTCGATTATTCAAAGAAAAGTTTTAGCCTGAATCGTAGATCAAACTATTGGCATCGGAAACACACACACACACACACACACACACACACACACACACACACACACACATACACACACTTGTAATGCCTTGTAATGAACTTTGTCATCACATCTTGTGTGTTGTTTGTGTTTGCAGGTCAGAAGGGCGTTCTAGGGCCACCTGGAGACGCAGGCTGTACTGGCAGCAAAGGAGAACAGGGCCCCAAAGGTATGTTCTCAATTCAAGTCATCCACTACCTTTACATTATATGAATTCTGAATTAATAATTCCGAATTAAATAGTTCCGTCGAGTTTACTTTGATCTTTCCTTTGATTCCGAATTAAGAGGTGTTTGACATTTTCAACGCGGAATTAAGCTTTATTCAAAATTAAATGGAGTTAATTCTGAATTAAATGTCTCATGTAAACGTAGCCATAGTCGAGTGGGTGCACACATCTGAATTAGCGTTGCAGGTCCTATAGTATAATATATAGTAGCAAACGGTAAGAAATGGTTGATCTGGACACTGCATTTCTGGCACCAATTGTAGCCGTTTTCTAACCCATCTTATTCTGATCAGCACATCTCTTCAGTTGGGCAGAAGAGGCCTCAAACTATACCCAGCCGTAGCTCTATCTGCGACCCGGATTTGAGTCTTGCCTGGGTCGTTTGCTGAGAACCTCCCCGTCTCTCTGTCCTCACTCACTTCCTGTCACCCTCTAAATGTCCTGGCACAAAAATAAAGGGTCAAAAAATCTTTGAAAAAAGAAGAGGAGGCCTGAAACAAGTGACTCATTTTTGCAATGACGTCCTCACTGTAATTCCTCTTTCGTCTTTAGGTCTCAGAGGAAACGATGCCTACAACTATGTGACAGTGGTGCCAGCAGAACCGGGTTCACCTGGGCCTCTGGGGGAAAAAGGGAAACCAGGAAGTGAAGGAGCTCCAGGATTACCTGGCCTGCCAGGTAAGGAAGTACAGATGGACACACGCCATCTTACAGTTGGATAACTGAAAATGCAGTGCGATGTCGGCAGATACAGATTCAAGGGTGTCTGCACAGAGAACAAAATGTTTCTGACACTTCATACAGTATCTATTTCATTCTTCAATTGCTGATTCTTGAGACATACAGTAGGTGTGCGGGGTTAATAAAATATTTCATGTGACATGACATTGGCACATTACACCTGTCTGATTTAGAGCATCTCATTTTTATTGTAGTGTGCAACCATTTTTCATTCATCCACTCTGCCACTGCATTTGATCCTTGCTCCCCTTTCCTTCCTAAGTGCATGTCATCCTTTCTTCTGTATTTTACATGTGTCCTGTTCATCCTGCTCCTCTCAACAGGAGCAGCTGGCTTGAAAGGCCTCCCAGGAAGAGATGGGTTCTTGGGTCTGCCTGGATATCCTGGAAAGAAAGGAGACAGAGGGTGTCGAGGCCAGCAAGGTGAGTTGGAGGATCTCGGCCTATAACGTTACATTCACTCACAGGACTACTATTTACTCTCTCAGTGAGTTGAGGCTGTAGAATGGCTACTGTATGTGTTCCAGCGAAGTGAGGAGCCCAGTAGGCAAGGAGCGTACAAGCGATGCGATGTGGGCAGATTCCGAATTAAAAATATTTTAACTTTGATCAAGGCGAGAAAGTAAGTAATCAATTGGAATGCAGAGTTGAAAAAACTGACAGTACTTCACGCTTTTGCATTGGCAGTTAAACCCACGGGAACGTTTTGCGAACGTCCCTTGAGCGAGTGGCGACTGCGAGTAGGCGAGTGAGCGAGAAGCGATTATTGTATGTGAATGTGGCTTAAGGCTGGTGTCAATTTCGTTCGATATTGGTTCTCACAGGTGTCAGAGCTCTTTACTCGATTCAGGCCCAACCATTATGTTTCTTACAGGCTGTAATTATTTGTGATTAGGTGTACATGCCAAACAAGCACTATCAGTTACTGTACCACCTGGATTTAATCTCAGATTGTTTTATTAATGGATAAAAACGTGTGTGTGTGTGTGTGTGTGTGTGTGTGTGTGTGTGTGTGTGTGTGTGTGTGTGTGTGTGTGTGTGTGTGCCTGTGTGTGTGCCTGTGTGCCTGTGTGCCTGTGTGCGTGTTTACATGTGTGCATGTATGTGTGTGTCTCTGTCTCCCTCTCTCTCTCTCTCTATCTGTCTAAATCTGCACCTGTGCACCTGTGTGCATCCGTTGTCCCCAGGTCCCCTGGGCTTGGAGGGCCCCAAGGGCCAGAAGGGGCGTAAGGGCATCACAGGGCCGGCCAGCGGCGGGGTGGCGGGAGACGGCTTCCTCTTCACCTACCACAGCCAGACGGACACCGTGGCTTCCTGCCCGGCCGGCACCCGGCCCCTCTACACCGGCTACTCACTGCTCTTCATCAACGGCAACAAGAGGGGACACGGACAAGATCTAGGTGGGCCCTCATAAGAGAATACACACATGCTCATTTCTACGAATACGTAAATACACACACACACACACACACACACACACACACACACACACACACACACACACACACACACACACACACAAAGAAGAACCAAGAGAAGCATAGGTAATTTCAAACTTACACCCTGCTAAACAGATGAGCGCTTCAGTCATTGTCCTTTACTTATTGTAGAGTCTCTGTGTGTGCGTGTGTGTGTGTGTGTGTGTGTGTGTGTGTGTGTGTGTGTGTCTGTGTGTGTGTATTCGTGTGCGTGCATGTGCGTGCGTGCATGCGTGCGTGTGCGTGTGTGTGTGTGTGTGTGTGTGCTGTTGCCTGCATGTGTCTGTGCGTGTGTTTGTGTGTGTGTGCGTGCGTGTGTGTGTTTGCGTGTTTGTGTGTGCGTGCCTGCGTCCGTGTGTGTGTACGTGCACGTGTGTGTTTGCATGTGTGTGCGTGCGCGCCTGTGTGTGTGCGTGTGCGCACGTGTGTGTGTGCATGTGTATTTGTGTGTGTGTGTCGGTGCGTGCGTGCATGCGTGTGTGTGTGTCCTCATACAGGCTCTATGGGCAGCTGCCTGAGACACTTCTCCAGCATGCCGTTCCTTTTCTGTAATCCGGACGAGACGTGTCACTACGCCTCCAGAAACGACTACTCCTATTGGCTCACCACTGACCATGCGGTGCCCACAGACCCCGCCCCCATCTCTGGCCCCGCCCTGGCACAGTTCATCAGCAGGTATGGCAATAGGAGTAGTAGAGGTGCATTTTGTCACCAGGCTAGGCAGGCAGCTGCTTGGGGCCCCCAAGCCTATAGATGGTGAATATTAAAGGGACACTGTGTGAGATTTTTAGTTGTTTATTTCCAGAATTCATGCTGCCCATTCACTAATGTTACCTTTTTCATGAATACTTAACACCACCATCAAATTCTAAGTATTCATTATGACTGGAAAATTGCACTTTTCATACATGAAAAGGGGGATCTTCTCCATGGTCCGCCATTTTGAATTTCCAAAGATAGCCATTTTTAGCTGCAAAAATGACTGTACTTGGACCATAGTAGAAAATATTTGTTTATTACTTCGTAGACTTTCATGTAAAGATCAAATTTGGCAATAGGCAGCCCAGTTTCAATGAGCAGCATAGTTGCAGAACCTTTTTTGAACATTTCCTGCACAGTGTCCCTTTAACTACGACAGAGGTTCCAAACTTTACCATGACGAGGCCCCCCTAGACACCGGTAGATTCCAGCCAAGGCCCCCCTGCCATGGGCGTGACACGCCATTTTTTCTGCGTGCCCGGTTTCACAACTCGATGAAGTTGATGCATTCCTAAACTCATACAAGTACTACAGAAAGCATACTAGCCTACATTGTAAAGAACATTGTTTAGCTTAATTTTGTTCACGTTGGCTATTCAATTTATTAAATTATTCATTTTATTTTGCTATATTTTTCCTGCCAACCTGCCGCGGCCCCCCTGGCATCCCCTCACGGCCCCCCAGGGGTCCCCAGCCCCCACTTTGAAAACCACTGAACTACGACTTTAAACTAGAGTAGCGGCTATTTGTTGCGAATGATCATTCTTTTACATTTTCGCTTGGGTCCCCAACTTGCCCTAGAATCGCCTATTGGAGTATCCGAGTAGTCACAAATGATCTACTACCCCCACGTGAGCGAAAACTCGCTGTCATCAAAGAAGTTCCATCAACAACACACAAGTCAGGTCAAAAACAAAATCTCACGAGACAATGAGCTTGCACCAATTTGATCTACGTAGCATATGACCTGGACAACATGTGTGGTGTAGGGGGAACAGGTGGGGAGGAGGAGTTGTAAGCCGGGTATATTGGAAACTTTTTTAGGGGTGTAGGACAATGCAGCGGCACAGACGTCAGTGAACTTTTGGCCAACCATTTCAAAGGCGCGTCATCGCAGAGACGGTATGCAGCCCCTTGAAAGGAGCATCAATGGAGTAAAGCAACGGCAGGAAGCGCACGGTCTGTCTGAAAATGCTTTGATCTGTCAGGCGTCTAATCTGACACGATGTCTAACCGGCATGCAACATTTTCAACCCAGAATGTATTGCTGACTGCAGTTGACTGCAGTCGTCTACTGACATTGGAGAATCGTTAATCAAAGACATGCCAGTCATGTATACTGTACGTGAAGCCTGGTTGAAAGAAGGTTTGATAACACTTTACTTAAAGCCAACATTATAAGCGCATTTATAACAAATTATTGCGCACATTATAATTACTTAAAACGTATTATGACTACTCTCATAATGCTTCATGATGCTTTATATTCACAGTTATGATTAACCATGATTCTACTTTATAATGCTTTATAAATCCAAGGGTGTCATGAGTGCTCATGACTGGCTATAAACTACAGGCTGCCTGATGGGGCTTATAGTACATTATGAGTACCTATACCCCTCTATGCACAGACCTGGATGATAAACTGTCATATGGGCTCATACAATGCTATAATGTTTCATGTGAGATCATAAGTTGTCAATGTGTGCTCTAAATAAAGTGAAGTTCATATGGATGCATCTATAATGCACTGTATAATGCACATCTATAATGCATCATAATGTACTGACCAAGACCCATCAGGCAGCCTGTAGTTTATATCCAGTCATGAGCACTCATAATACCCTTATATTTATAAAGTATTATAAGCTAGATTCATGGTTATTCATTACTGTTAACATAAACCATCATGAAATATCATCGGTGTAGTCGTAATGCGTTATAAGTAATTATAATGTGCATTATAATTTGTTATAAATGCGCTCATAATGCGCTATAGATATGGGCTTCATAGAAAGTGTTAAGTTTTTTTTTCAATTTGAGAGTCAAGACCTAAATGTAGGTTTGTTTTTTTTCTTCACTGAATTTGTGTGAAGCAGTCACCAAACTGATCAGCCTTATTGGTCCAGCAGATGGCGTTGTGAGTGATCCAGTTAATGATTGGCTCACAAGCTGTGCACCTCTAGCCTGGCTCTCACACAGACCCTTCGTGCTTCGTGCATCTTCGTTAAACTTCGTGAGCAACAACCATCGTGAGAGCCAGGTTAGTGCACCTCACCATCATCAGCTAGAGATAGGTGATGCAAGGAGATGTCTGGGATGAGTTCAGGAAATATGTACGTTGAAGAAAGAATTATACACACTAAGGAAGGCGTATGAGTCAGATCCATTGTGCTCCTTCTTCTGACAAAAAAAGAAGTGACAGAACCTGAGGAGTGTGATCTGTTACGTTGTCCGATATGACAGTCAAATCACACCACCAAATTGAAATAATCATCACTGAAATGTTAAATGTGGGTGACTGTCATGGTATTTATTTGGAAGTTGGACAGAAATGTAGGGGTATGTATGTGATCGGGTGTGTGACATGATGCTTTGCAATGATGTTGGTTTAAAAACGTTTGATGAAAAAGGAGTTGTAAAAAAGAGCCTGTAAGTAAATGTGCACCTCATAATTGCATACCTTCCAGAGTGGTAGTGCTTACAGCCATTACATGCATAATGTGTTCAGTAAACAGTGCTGAGGCCTTCTGTTGCCCTCTCTCTCTCTGCATGATGTTTGAATTTAATTTCCCATTTCCCATTGGCCCTTTACCTTTAGGCCTACTAGTGTACTGTGTAAGAGAGGGCAATTTAACTCATTAGGCTATGGTTCACTGAGCTGCAGTTAGGGACAGTGCTTTATAGGCTGTTTGCACTGCAGGAATTCTGTTGAAAGCATACTGAAGGGACAGTAAATAGTTGTTTAGTCATAATGTCTCCAAGACGATGTCAGTTTAGTTGTTCTTTAAGGGACGATTATTGTCAAGAAATGTCCACGTTATTTAACAGTTTAAAGGAGAAATGTGCTGTGAAATGAGCGGTGGGTCAATGCTGATGACATGCTGGTATGCTGGCTGAGGAGGAGACAAATTATTCTGAAATCCCAGCCGCACAACGATATTGCTATTTTTGGACTATGAGAAATGCTCAGAGTTGCTCTGCACACTTCCTCTGCATTGAAACAATGGGCCTGGTGTCGAAATCAAGGCACTGGGAACTGTTTCATTGAACACTTTGTCAGAGTTATATAAAGTATAAGTATAAGTACTCTTACAGATGTATTTACAACACTAGTAGAGTGTTATTACATGGTTTCAACTTTGTAATATCCTACTAGTAGTGTTGTAATTACATCTGTAAGAGTACTTCTTCTACTAGTAGTTTATACAACTCTGCTCTTTGTTTCTCTCACCCTAGAGTTCTCCTTTAGAACAATGCCAGCTTGATCAGCGTGCACTCCAAAATCCACCATGTTAAATCATTTTAGAGGGCTTATAAAACTTATTTTTGACACAGAAGGTTGGAACCAAAGTTTGGTTAAGGCAGAGCCCTTGGTCCAGAGAGATTTGGATTCTTAGAAATTGTGTAGGTATAACTGAATTTACTAATGATATCAAGGTAAATATCTGTAAATGTAAAAAGTGGTGTGTCTCCAAACGAAGTGAAATATGAGTGGGGGAGGAATCTATCAGAAGCAGTTCAGTATAAATCGTTCCTCCACAGTCCTGTGATTATTTGTTTCCATTGCAGGTGTGCCGTGTGTGAAGCGCATGCGAATGTCATCGCCGTGCACAGCCAGACCAGCCAGGTCCCCGACTGTCCTCTCGACTGGGTGTCGCTGTGGACGGGCTACTCCTTTGTCATGGTGAGACTTGCTTTGGACACACACACATACTTATTCGGTCTTCAAGGTACTTCAGACTGTAGTCGTTTTAGTTGTAGGAAATCCAAGTATACACACTTTTTGCACTCAGAGAATGAACTTCTCCTTCCTGGCAGGTGATGTAGAGTCCCAATTACCTGTAAAAGCAAAAAAAGGTTTCTGAATCAGTATACATTTTCTCCCCTCCCCACATCTATTAATCTATTGAACTCAAGCCGCTAACTGACTTCTGTACAGAGGCGCATCTTGCCACCAGGCAAGGCAGGCAGCCGCTTGGGGCCCCCAAGCCTCATACGTAGTGAATAGCAGCCCATACTGCACTACATTAGTGGTGATTTTGGTTCAAATGTTCATTGTTTTGCATTTTCGCTTGGGGCCCCACCTGACCCTAGAATCGCCTCTGCTTCTGTCTAGTGATGCTATCTATGTATGAATACTCCCATTATGCACTTCAGTACTGCACATTCAACAGGCCTATTTATTGAGTCTGTGTGTTATGTGTGTTTTCATTTTGTTTTGTTTTGTTTTTTGTAAAGTGTTGTATTTTGCAGCAGCTTTGTAATTGTCCAAGAGAAATGTCTTGCGGGACAAATACAACTAATCTTGAATATTGAATATATACAGTGCCCTGCATAATTATTGGCACCCCTGGTTGAGATGTGTTAAAAGCCTTAAAATAAATTCAGTGTTTATTGCAGAAGAATACTGTCACACTGAAAATTGTAGGAAAATGTAGCCTTCAACTCAAATGAATTGTAAGAAAATAAAAAAATCCCTGACTAAAAAATAATTATTTTTCATTAAATCACCTGTTCCACAATTATTGGCACCCTTAACAATTCCCAGGAAATAAATATAATTGAAGCATTTCTGTCATTTCTACAGTAGTTTACAAAGTTTACCAGAGTATGTAGGAACATTTAATTAGTAATTCATCACTTCCTGTTTCCCTGGGGTATAAATATGACGTGACACCGAGGCCATTTCTCTTATCCACTCTTAAACATGGGAAAGACAAAGGAACACAGCATACAAGTGAGGCAGATGTGCGTCGACCTTCACAGGTCAGGCAGAGGCTACAAGAAGATTGCCACTCAACTGCAGCTGCCCATATCCACTGTGAGAGGAATAATTAAGAAGTTCAAAACAACTGGAACAGTGGTAAACAAGCCTGGACGAGGACCCAAGTTTATTTTGCCACCACGCACAGTGAGAAGGATGGTAAGAGAAATCAAAAGATCTCCAAAGCTCACTGTTACAGAATTACAACAAATGGTAGCATCCTGGGGTCACAAAGTCTCCAAATCAACCATCAGGCGCTGTCTACATGCCAACAAGCTGTTTGGGAGGCATGCACGGAGAAAACCTTTCCTCACTCACAATCATAAACGCAAGCGTCTGGAGTTCGCCAAGCGGTATTGGGGCTTCAACTGGGACCATGTGCTTTGGTCAGATGAGACCAAGATTGAGCTTTTTGGCAACAAAAACGTGGCGTACCACGAAAGATGCGCATGCTGAAAAGCACCTCATACCCACTGTGAAGTATGGGGGTGGGTCAGTGATGCTGTGGGGCTGTTTCGCTTCCAAAGGCCCTGGGAACCTTGTTAGGGTGCATGGCATCATGAATGCTTTGAAATACCAGGACATTTTAAATCAGAATCTGTTGCCCTCTGCCCGAAAGCTGAAGCTGGGTCGTCACTGGGTCTTTCAGCAAGACAATGACCCTAAACATATGGCCAAATCTACACAGAAATGGTTCACCAGACACAAAATCAAGCTCCTCCCATGGCCATCTCAGTCCCCTGACCTCAACCCCATTGAGAACCTGTGGGGTGAGCTGAAGAGGAGAGTACAGAGGAGAGGACCCAGGTCTCTGGATGATTTAGAGAGATTCTGCAAAGAGGAATGGCTGAAGATCCCTCTTTCTGTCTTTTCCCATGTTGTGAAACATTGTAGGAGAAGATTAGGAGCTATTTTGTTGGCAAAAGGGGGTTGTACAAAATATTAACACCAGGTGTGCTAATAATTGTGACACACATTATTTGATGTCAAATAATTATTTCTTTATGTGGGATTTTTTCCCCACTGAATAAATGCACTTGTATTGAAGGTTGGATTTTTCTCTTTTTTTTCCATTAAGGTCCCATATTATTTAGAAAAAAAATAAATAATTGGAAGCTAAAAAACACATCTCAACCAGGGGTGCCAATAATTATGGAGGGCACTGTATGATATCATCTACTCCACAATGACTTGTGTAATCTTATGAAGGTACATTTGGTAGTTTGTAATCAGGGCTCTATATTAACTTTTTTTAAACACCAGCCAAAATGATTTGTAGATGCTACTCTTACTACCCAAATAAACACTCACTAATGCCTCTTTTCCACTGCCGTTTTCTGGTAGGCCTATAGCTTGACACAGCGCAACTCGGCCGCCCCTTTTTGGTTTTCGAATAGGCACAACACAGATCAATCGTAAAGCAAAAATGTTTATTTATAAGGTCATTTCTCCTCTTTTCTTCCTCATTCTCATTGTCATCTGCCTTTATTCTGTCTTCCCAACGTCTTGTTTGTCTCTCCACCTGGCTCCCCCCACCCACCCTCTCTGCTCCCGTGGTCCTCCCCCTCCGCTCCGTCAGCAACTGGGTGCGGGTGCGGAGGGCTCGGGTCAGCCCCTGGCCTCCCCTGGCTCCTGCCTGGAGCACTTCCGCAGGATCCCCTCCATCGAGTGCCACGGCCGGGGCACGTGCAACTACTACACCGACTCCTACAGCTACTGGCTGGCCTCCATAAACCCAGCCACCATGTTCAGGTACTGACTGCACTTTATAAGCGGAGACTGGGTGATACTGGGTGATACTGTATCTATGGTGCCCACTGTTTACTTACAACTCCCTATCCTAAATTTACTCATATAACAAGGCACGTGCATTGTACAAAAATAGTTGGATATATCCACATTTATCTATGTACAGTACATATATACATACATTAATACAGTCTTCCAGTTTTAAAAAGAAGGAAGTTTACTGCACACTTGTTTGACTTTTTGCTCTTTTTTCAGAGCAAACAACGAAGTCAAAAATGTGTGTATCTAATACTCTACATTTACCAGCAGCTGTGCATGGATCTTCGAACTTTTACAGCCTTTTATTGATTTATATTTTTCTCTTCATTGTTTTTCTTCATCGCTGCAGTAAACCATTTCCACGAACCGTGAAACAGACCCCTGGTGACCTTATCAGCCGCTGTCGAGTTTGCATGAAGAACTAGTCCGAGGGCAAAGCCCCACTGCCCAGTGCAGCAAACAGACTCACGCACACAAGAGCCAATGGCCCTTCGAGCCTTCAGTCACATGACCAGAAGAGGAAGTCATGGAACCCAAATGGTGCTAAATGGGTGCATTCCAATATGCAGACTTTCGTCCTCCACTTGTGCTTGTGGCCTTGCGTGTTGCTGACGCCCCGCCTCCGAGGAAAAAACAATAATGTGTACCCCGCTGTCAGCCTAGCCACAACAATTTTTGGGGGACTGTTCTTCATTCACCATTCCAATTGAAACTTGGAAATGACATTAGAATTGCGCTTTTGCAAGACATTGAATTCATTTTCTGTCGTCGGGGACGTCATCATGAGGTCACAAGCAGGCAATTGAGCAAGGAAGGACAGAAGTCTGCATATTGGAATGCACCCGAGATGAACTCCTTGAATTCAAGCAGCCATTATCTCCCATTGTCACTTCTTTTCTTTTATCTATCTATCTATCTATCTATCTATCTATCTATCTATCTATCTATCTATCTATCTATCTATCTATCTATCTATCTATCTATCTATCTATCTATCTTGTCTGCATTTCTCGGCTTTCATATATTACAGAGTATACACGTAAACCATAAACAAACACGGTGGTATCACAGAACCACACATTTCTGATTTTATTTTTTCTTTTCTGCAATTTGTTTCTTGCTTTGTCAATAACACTCTCTGAATGATTTACACAGGTTTGGTGCTATGGGAAGATAGGTTGTGTTTTTTTATATATGTATATATGGAATACCTATTTATAAAGCTTAATAACAAACAAACCCAAGTAAGTACTAATTTGCAAGTTATATTCAATATTACACTCAAAGATGCACATACACGTACAGTATTATTGCAAATAGGAAAAAATCTCATCAGATCATTATCCTGAAAGGGACAGTTGTAATCCGCAGTATATTAGTGAGTCAGTGCAACCAAATTCCAACAATTCCAACAAAAAACATTCAAGTTGTCATTAAAATCATATCAGTATAAATAGGTCAGGTGGTTTTACAGGAATAAGACAGAGGTGCACATGAATTATTTTCATGCTACATTTATTTTGTCGTCTTTGCTGCGTAACTGGCAAACGTTTTAAACTGAGTTTAGTAACCCAGCACGTTTGCATCTACTTGCCTCTTGCATACATATTCGTTGCTTTTCTGGTGCAGCAATATGTAGGTGCAAGTCAAAGATGAATATGGTACTGAAACAATAAATTAATTGTTTATGCAAAACAGAGTTTGGCGGGGGGAAAAACAAACATTACAGGTTAATGGTCAACTAGTAGACATTTCAACGCATTGATCAACACGTTTATCAAGGTTTTATTTGTGCCATATGGACTGCTGGTGAGTCTGAAAGGTTTTGATTGCCTTGGGGATGGATGGATCCATAGGGCCTACTATTTACATGACACAGTATCATTCCGATGCGCCACTTTTCGACTCCAGGTAGCAATATTTGCCACCAAGAGTATGCCCTTGCCTTCTAAAAGGAGAGGGGTGCCCTTGGCGTCAGATCTTGCCACCTGGTCAAATGGTGTTGACAAATTTGGTTAAAAAAAACTGAAAGGGGGTATGAGACTGTGTTCTAACATTACATCAACACAGAGTGCCACTGAGACATTGGAAGCTTGTATAAAACAAGTCATGAAATTCACTGTTGTGTCATTGTTATGGATCATATAAACCTGACAACAAAACTGTGTAATTTCTGCATAGTTTTTAATGCGCTGATCAGGTCCATTATGTAATTTAGGTAATTTATTCCCAATAAGCCTATAAGTTACAGTTTTTCTCAATTGGTTTTGGACACTTCTCACAACAGAATAATGATTCTCAAAAGTGTTTGTTCAATTGTGACTTCCTGGTGTTACCTGTGCACATGGTCAAATCAGTTTTTCATTGTTTTCGGCATATAGCAAATGCTCTCGTCCACCATGCCATGGCTGTGTACAATTCTCAGTGATTTCGTACATTATCAATTGCTTTTGTCATATCACTCAAAAAGCTGTGTCACTGAATGCATGAAACTACAGGTATCTCAATCTTATCTGATCAATGTAATATAAAACTGAATTTACAACATTTCCCATCCAATCTAAACAGCATTTCGCTTTAGAAAAGATCCTCAAGAGTGTACTATTCAATTGACAACATGAGAAATTTATTTGACTAGCTTGTCTATACACTATGACACAATGACTAACCATTCTGCTGGCGCTGATACGTTCATTGACACAAAAAACTTGGTTTTGAAAGACAAATAAGGGTTTTGAGCAAGAGACTCGGTTTTGCAGGTTATCCACCGTGTTTTGCCATTTGTTAAAGCTGTTTTGAGAATGAATATTATGTTTTGCAAATAGCGAGAGAGATTCGAGAAATGTACAAAACCAATTGAGAAATACTGTAATACACTATTAACTGGTCTGTCCAGAGTAGCTTTTGCAGCCAAAGATACTTTATTGATAACTGGTCATACAAAATGTCAGATTTACGTAAATATTTCTGGAATTAAAATTATAAAGTAACACAATGGACCTTAAATGTGAGCGACACTGGATTTAAAGGCCTGAAATGCGAAGCCTATGACTTAATGGTTGTGTGACATGCCATGACATACTATGTAAAGAGGGCCATAAGGTATAGCCTATATACTATATGATAATATGGGTTTGGCTACTTAGTTTTGTCCAGTAATTTCCACCACAGCTGATACAGATGGTTGGGCAAGGTGGAGAACACATGAATACACTGTATGTCCCTGCTGAAGCCGATACTTCTCTACGGATGTCAGATTAACCCTATTTCTTTGGTATGTTAGAATGTTCTTACTTGTATTTGCTAAATGTGTGCCTTTATAGTTGTAAATTATTGTTGTAATATTTTTTATAATACAAAGTCGGAATGCTAGTTTGCATAGTGCAGTGAAATGTACACAACATGATGTGTTTGAAAATGCACTGAACATCGGAAAGAGGTGTAAAGGTGTGTGGTCTTTTGGATCACGGAAGTGGTTCAAATAGTCCACAATATTTTAGATGATGTTTTCCATATTGCTGGAAGTTAATGCTTGCAGGGCAAAGATCGATAAGTCACATTTAGAATTTTAGTTGCAGTTTAAAAAAAAAACAAAAAAACACGGATAATGCTGATCGATGACCATGCTTACTTTCTGGAGGGAAAAAAATCGAAATTCGCTCCAAACTAATGGGTTCTATTTTTTTTTATTTTCTGTTTCTCCATATCTACTGTATGTACAAGATGGAATATTTGATTGTGATGATCATTAAACATCTGCTAACGGTGTCTTCTTACAGGTTGGGATGTTGTGCTAGTAAAGTTTAAAAAAAAAACCAAGCTTTTACTTTGTCCACAAAACTGGATCATGTACTGCATTAAATATACAACTGTAGTTTTGTATATGTGTGTGTGTTTGATGTGACAGCTCTATGTTGTGCCATGCAGACCCGATGCAGACCAATGACAGAATGCACACACCAGTAGAGGTCGGCAGAAATATTTTGCCCTTAACTCTGGCAGAAGGTTCTGCCTGTTCCAAAGCACATGATATAATACATTAGTCTCCACTGACACACTTTCAACCACATGAACACTGATATTTCTGCATTTACACACACACTCACACACATTCACACACACGTACGCACGCACGCACGCACACACACACACACACACACACTGGTCTACGTAACAGTCCATTAAATTTGGAGCATTTCTGTGTTGTGTTTGAGTGGGGTCGTCTCTAAGTGGAGGGCTTAGTGCTTTATGGCTGCTCAGCTCTCAGTGTCCTCAGCCAATTATTACCTGGTCCACTGCTTTTCAAAATGGGGGCCGAGGGCGAGGGTGCCGGGGACCCCTGTGTGGCGTGCAGCAAGTTGGTAGGAAAAGTATAGCAAAACAGAGTAAGAAATTAAATAAAATAAAATAACCAAAGTACCATGTCATTGTACCGTTTGGAAACCCCTGATCCGGTGGACTGCGGAGGGTTCAGGAAGGGAGGATCACATTCCCTGATCGAGCTCACACATGAAAATACACCAGCAGCACGCATCAATGATACACGGGGCAATTATTTTTAGCACTGTGTTTGGGCAACGATACTGTAAGAATTTGTTTGGATGGTCATAACTGAAATACGTTTTTTCAAGCAAACTTAAATCAGCAGCAGACAACTTTTCTGGTAACACTTTACTTTACGGATCGCTAATAAGGTGGTAATTTCATGTTA
The DNA here is from genome assembly GCF_034702125.1 of Engraulis encrasicolus. Taxonomy (NCBI): domain Eukaryota; kingdom Metazoa; phylum Chordata; class Actinopteri; order Clupeiformes; family Engraulidae; genus Engraulis; species Engraulis encrasicolus. Next base: position 30,344,778 of record NC_085864.1, on the reverse strand, counting down.
ATTTCATAGTTATTTCATAGTTATTTCAGGGTAATAACTGTTTGTTTTTAGTAACAACAGCAAAATAACCATACAGTCCAGTGCATTGTGGTGATACCCTGATGACTCGCAGCACGGTGACACTTTGTTCACACACACACACACACACACACACACACACACACACACACACACACACACACACACACACACACACACACACACACACACTGCACTGGAAGCTGTATGGTTATTTTGCTGTTGTTACTAAAAACAAACAGTTATTACTGTGAAATAACTATGAAATTAACACGAAATTACCACCTTATTAGCGATCCGTAAAGTAAAGTGTTACCATTTTTCTAACCTCTCCATCAGAGGATTTGGAGGCAATCGTGATGTTGCCCTGCAACATTGCTCAACAAGTTGCCTCGTGCATCATGACTTAGACACAGTGCACACAGCATAGGATCATTGAAAAGGCCAGCATTATTTCTGTAAGCTTGTAATGTAATGCATTCTGCCAATTAAATGCTGAGCAACGTTGACTGCCATAGTGCTACATTGCTACAACATTTCACAGTATTTAGTAATACATTACGACTACAGGTAGGTCACATTGCCATTCCGGTGACAACAGACTTACATGTATAACACTCAGGGGCCACGTCCAACCAAATGAATAGCCTTTTGGATCAGATTTCACTCGTACCAGTAAGTACTGTATAGACAAGAGAAATCAGAGATGGCAACCTGGTGCCCTTGCCAATGTTAGATGCATGTGAGGTTGTGTTTGGAGCCCCCCTTAGATGACCCAAACCAGGGCTCTAATGGCGGAGAAACAGGGCCCAGGCACTATTGGCTTAAAGGGGGCCCCCTCATAATTAGCCGTGCAGAACTGACTCACCGGCTGGCCCCGCACCCTCGTGGGCCCCTATTTTTAGAAATGTTGAAATAATAATAATAATAATAGGGGCCCACAAGGGTGCTGGGCCCACCGGAAAATGTCCGCTATTCCAGATGGCCAGTCCAGCCCTGACCCAAACCATTGTGCACGGACACACAGATAGACAGACAGACATATAGACAAGCAGACAGGGTCATCACAATACTTGATACAACCGTGTCTAGAAGGCAGGTAAGAAATAATCATAGAATCTGTGGATTGACATGACTCAGACTCTAGGGGGGGCGCTGTGGTACAGCACGCTAAGCCCCCCACACTTGGACTTGTACGCCCATGGAGACCCAGGTTGGAGTCCGGCCTTGGGTCATATCCCAACCCTACCCCATCTCTCCCCACACTCACCTCCTGTCACACCTTCACTGTTCTATTCAAAATAAAGGCCCAAAAAGCCCATAAAATATCTTTTTTTTAAAAGAAAGAAAAAAAAGACTCAGACTCCACTTTAAAAAGAGACAGACTTTGTGCATCATTAGCTGCTCCATGTAGTACCTTGTAAAGTCGAAAAATAGCATTGCTTTCATTGTCTCACATAGATCTCATTTTGTTTTGTCGTCCATTGTGTAATGATTGCCTGGGAAAGCTTGTGCATTTGGCTGGAAGTTGTTGTTCTTTTTTTCTTTTATTGCACATTGTACGTGTTCCAACGCTGTTAGAGCAGTCTTTACCAATAAAACATGGGATTTTGAACACGTGTCTTTTGAGGCTGGTGTGTGAACTGACTTGGGAAAAGTGGGAAATTGAGTTGCATCAAAACAGTTGGGGAGAAAAAAAATGGTTATTCTCCGACATCAGATAATGAGCTCTACTCTACATAGAAGGTTTGTGAGGATTCAGAGCATTTCAGAAGATGCCTTTAATGAACAACACAAACAGGAAACTCCTTCCACATTGTTGCATTTTATGACATGATGATTCCCTCATCGCCCGGCAACCTGCCCCAGCTACCCACGTCACCCCCCTACCCCAACGGACTTTAAAAGGGGGAGCACCGATGAGGACCATCCACCAGAACCACCACCAACAGCCATCCAGCTCGCCTCACCACCAAAGACCAGGACCACCACCACCACCACTAACGCCAAGCCACCCTCCGCCCAGGCCCTGCCCAGCTCATGATGAGGTTCTGTGGGATCCACTGCTCTGCCCTGGCCCTGCTGGGTCTGTCCCTGGTCCTGTGCAGCCACAGCGCCACCTCACAGCCCGACCTGGACCTGGACCTGCGCCACCACAGGCTGCTGCAGAGGGCCCGCGCCGCCGGCATGGCAACACAGGTGAGAGGCACATAGAGATAAGAGGAAACACCTGGCAACAAGTGATGGTGAGACAGTTCTTATCTGGCAACACAGGTGAGAGAGAGAGAGATAGAGGTCACAGCTGGCAACATACAGTAGGTGAGACAGATGGTGAGTCAGTTCTTATCTGGCAACATAGGTGAGAGACAGAGGGCTCAATCGTGATGAAGCAGTGCTGCTTTTGCTTTGCAGTTTGCCAGTTTGATGCATTCTGCTTAGAAAATTCTAAACAGAATGCATCAAACTGGCAATTTGAGCATGCACACTGCCTAGCAAAAGCAGCACTGCTTCATCACGAGCGTGCCCAGAGATAGAGGCCACACCTGGCAACACAGGTGAGACAGATGGTGTGATAGTTCTTATCTGGCAACACAGGTGAGAGGCACAGAGATAGAGGCCACACCTGGCAACAAGTGATGGTGAGACAGTTCTTATCTAAATGAAGTTAAGGACAGCACTCTTCATATTTTTTTTCTTAGTTTATTCACCCATGAATGTTTCAGGCAGAGCTCGATGTTTGTGGGCGAATAAACTAAGAACAAATCTGAAGAGTGCTGTCCTTTGCTTCCTTCATTCTCTTTTCTTTTATGTGGGATTCAGAACCCAGTTCAAAACTGTGAGAATCATTAGACTATAGTATGAGTGCGTCTCCACCACTTCTACGGTTCTTATCTGGCAACACAGGAGAGGGGCAGCATAGACATAGTAACATTGTAAGAAAAACAGGCATTGCAAGAAAGACAGACCCAGACATGGGAAAACCAGGCCACCAGGCCCGGGCAACACAGGAGAAACAAAGCGTCTTCACCTTGACTGTCGAAAACTATACATTGTAGCTAAAATATACTACAGGCCTATATTGTAACTACAATATATAGTTTTCGAAACAAGCCTTGTGTGCGCCTCATTTTACGTTATTTTTAGTAACACAAATGAAACAGACAGGCCAGCTGTAGCAACACAGTGAGAGAGAGAGAGAGAGAGAGAGAGAGAGAGAGAGAGAGAGAGAGAGAGAGAGGTACAGATCAGCAATGTGATGTGAATGCGAGGGGCCGGGCAGCTCCACTGTTTTCTTTGGCTCCAAAATATTTGACTTTGGCTCCAAGCTTTCTTTTTGTTTAACATGTAAGTATCACAGCTATGCAATATACCGTTACTGTTACTGTTCTCCTAACAGCCCAGACTTGCCATATCGTCTTCTAACTATTAGGCAGTTGGACAGAGAGAATGGTATAAAAAACAAAATGGTGTAGGGAATGGTATATGTCTCTGATCGTATATGGCTATGTCATATACTCTCCACTCCCAGTTTGTGTCAGAATTCCAAAGCATGCATCAGCAGGTTTCATTCGTGGTTACTTGAGAAATGAAATAGATATGCACTAGATGGCGCCAGTATGACTACCTCACTATAGCCTGCACATGTTACAAGCAGATGTGTCAATCCTAGGATGGATGGATGGATGGATGAATGAATGAATGAATGAATGAATGAATGAATGAATGAATGAATGAATGAATGAATGAATGAATGAATGAATGAATGAATGAATGAATGAATGAATGAATGAATGAAACCTCTATTGCCCAAAAAGGAAATTGTCTTGCGTTCAGAAGCCCTAGATTAAACACTTGGAGTAGCATAATAATCAAGACAGGTAGCCTTGGTTCTCTGGAGTCATCTGTGGTACTTTTTGAACCTAGAACTGACACCTCTTGTTGCACGGCTTATCTTTTCTGCACAGTCACAAAACTCTCATCTAATTTCTCGTGTCTTTCCTTTTCTTCCATAATAACAGGAATGGAGCAAGCGTGCCGTAGAGGACCTGCTGTCCCAGCTGTCCCTACCAGAGGCCGAGGTGCAGGTGCAGGAGGACAACGAGGTCTCCACCGTGGGGGCCGGCAAGGACGACATGGAGCGCTCCGCCGAGACCAACAAGATCCCCACCAAGGAGCGCAAGAGCTGCAAAAACTTCTACTGGAAAGGCCGCACCTCCTGCTGAGGAGGTCTTGCTATACGGCACTTCCTGTCCGATGTTTTCATCCAAAATCCCCGAAACGTAATCGTCAATGAGCATCCACTGGGGTCCGTCCACCCAACTCCCCCTCGAGTGATCTGATGTAATGATGTAATAATGGAATGCTGTGTGGAGTGGAATTAATCTCCTCGGTGGATAATGTATAACTTCTGTAAATTATGAAATAAAAAGTAAAATGCTTCTATTATTATACCGTCTTTGTGATACTTTTATTTTGTTATTGTAGGTTTTAGCTAATATGAGCCAAAACCTACCTGTCTGTGGGCGACATTGTCATTTAAGATGGATTTTGTCCTGTCCCCAATATGAATCCACACAAGTTTGGGGTTGCTGTGCTCAAATTCATCTTAAAGGTAATATTTTTTGATTCAGGATTCATGCTGCCCATTCACAAATATACCTTTTTCATGAATATTTACCACCACCACCACCAAAAGTATTCATTATGACAGGGAAAATTGCATTTTCATAGGCCTACATGAAAAGGGGATCTTCTCCATTGTTCGCCATTTTGAATTTCAAGAAATATCCATTTTTAGCTGTGAAAATTGCTGTACTTTGGTCATACTAGTAAATATTGGTGTATTACTTAGTAAATATTCATGAAAAGATCATATTTGGTAATAGGCATCCCAGTTTCAATGAGCAGGGTAGTTGCAATACCTACTAGTCTGGCCACATCCTACACAGTGCACCTTTAATGAAATGTCTGCAAATTAGAAATAACCGAGGCAAGGCCCCTAAATTGGTTCACATGTAATTAACCCATAAAACCCTAAACAGGAGTTTTCGACAGGTATCTTTGGCCATGGTGCCCCTGGGTCTTCTGGAAGTCCCGTCACCCTGAAATACGTAATGGGAAGTCATGGGTAAGCAGTTAGGGTGTCAGACTTGTAGCCCAAAGGTTGCTGGTTCTGCATCTGCTGAGACAATAATGTGAATCCCAATATGAAGGAAGAATCGCTGTAGTAGTGTGTGTGTGTGTGTGTGTGTGTGTGTGTGTGTGTGTGTGTGTGCGCGTGCGCGTGTGCATGCGTACCTGCGTGCCTGCGTGCCTGCCTGCGTGTGTGTGTGTGTGTGTGTGCATGCGTGCGTGTGTGGGTGCAAGTGTACAGTAAGTGTAAGTGCAAGTGTGTTTGTGGATCAGAGGCACTGAAGCACATTTCGATTTCTCTCCTTTCCTTTCCTGTAAAAAGCGTGTGGGAGTGTGCAGCTGTCCGGTAAATGACCTGATCCATTGGGATAGCAAATCCCTCAGAATCATGTTCAGCTCCAGATGTACATCTAGCATCAGCACTAGATTGGAAATAGTGGCCTCCCCTAGAAAAACTTAGGTTTTTCTCATACTTAATTTTTAAAAATGTTTTTATCTTTTACCTGACATGTTTTGACGGTAGGCCTATAGCTTCCGTCTTCGTCAGATGGTGTAGATGGAAGCTATACCGCCGAAACATGTAAGGTAAAAGATAAAAACTTTTACATGTCTGGGTATAAGAAAAGCCTAAGTTTTACTCAAACAGTACACATACGCACATCTATTAAACAAAAAATTAGTGGCCTCTCCTGCTTACTTTGCCACCACTACTGCTACTACTGCTACTACAATAACAGCTAACTTGTACTGTTGGTGCTGTCTGCCGTTGGGCCTATAGTGAGACCAGGAACTCTCCAACCAGGAAGAAAGACCAGACCAGGAACTCTCCTATGAAAACACAGAACATGCCTTTAATGGCGGCTAGGGTTAGGAATTGTTTTGGTTTGGGCATAGTTTTAACATGTGTAGTCGGACTAATGGGCTGTCGGACCAATGGGAGGTAATCGATTTGGTTCCCGCCATTCATGTCTAAGCCGTTCAAAAGAATCGATTCGTTCACAAAAGACACAACACTAGTTTGGTGATATGTGCCACCCGCTGCATTGTGATGCATCACAGTGCCCCTAGGGATAAGGGTTAGGGTTTGGGTGCTAAGTTCACAAGTTATTGGTAGGTCACCTCAATAAAGCAGCCCATCATCTTGACAGAACACTGGCTGACTGGAAAGTCATAAGGGGAAGTGTAAAAATGATACAATTCTATTTTGTGTCAACTGACTATTAATCCAGTAAGACACAGCCCCTGTTATAAATAAGCTGTTACCAGAATGGCAAGGGTGACCGCGATTTCCTCGGGTTACTGTTGTTCCTGGAACGACATCGCAAAGTTGGCCCTGGATCAACATCTGGTTTATCTACGTATTCTAGGTCTGATTCCAAAACTTAACAGGCATGCCAAGTCACGGTTACGGTTATGGTAGGCCTATATAGCCTACGGTTATGGCTACAGTGGTACGATGTGGAACTGCCTAAACCAAAACTAATTCCTAAACATAACCTGTCAGTGAAAATGTGTGTCGGCTAGCCGCTACACCAACATCAAGCCAAACTATGCCTTTACCAAAACATATTCCTAAACTTAGCCTGTCAGTGAATAATGCATTTTGTAACAGCCACTTCTGCATGTAACTGATCTTAACCTATACTGCAGAAGACGTTACTGTCGCAAAATCTAACATACTTAGATGACCACTCAAACCCGATGTTGATCCAGTGTCAACTTTGCAATGTCGTTCCAGAAACAACAGCAACCCGAGGAAAGGCCCTGTTTACTGTCATAGGGGTGTGTACTGTGGTAGTAAAAATCTTTTCAGTGACTGTTACAGAGTTCCACTGGTGGAATGGCACACATTAAGTTAATTTAACCGATAGGGTGGACTTTATTTGCAGAGTTTCGTAATAGCCAGCATACTGTGTTTTACTTTTCATTTCTTATCAGAAATCTCTGGCTAAGTCAACATCCAGCACCCACACAATTTCAAGAAAATGGAGAGCTCTGCAATATCTAGCCCCGTTGAAATATGAATCCACATGTCTTTGTTGTACTACATGGATTTGAGCCTGGTTCAGCCCATTTGGGCCTGCAGCTTCGCCAAGACAAATACAGCTGACTGAGTCCAGTGGTGTATGGTGCACACGTAACCCTAAAACAATGTAAAATGCATCTCTGTCACATGATCAGAAAGGTCACACTTGCAGACAAATCGTACAGACCATTCCAATTGATTGAGTAGCAAAAATATATGAACTGGCGACAAGCAAGTCAATTGGTAAGATCTGCAGATTTTAATAATAGCAACCAGTGAGATTGAGAGAGATACAGTATATCACGAAAGTGAATACACCCCTCACAGTTTTGCAGATTTTTGAGTATATCTTTTCATAGGAAAGCATTACAGAAATGTAACTTTGACACAATGATTAGTGACCTTTTAACAACATATTTAACCGCTTAAATTTCTTGTTCACTCAGAAAAAAACAAAATACAGCCATTAATGTTTGAACATGTACTCACAAAAGTGAGTACACCCCATATTAAAATCCGGTAGAGAAGGGGCTATGTTGGCTCGAATCGTCTCGAAATGAAACGAAATGAAAAGGGATGACAAGGGAGGTCATCAGTGTGTGTTTCAACCTTTCTTTGCATTGAACTTTTACATTTTGAGTCTGCATCTGGCTTAAATAGATTGGTGTGAGATTTGAATGCAATCCTATGGAGAATATCATGATCTGCTTCAGTAGTCACAGTGCATGTTGACATGCATGTTTCTTTTAGGTGTATTTCAGATTGCCAATGTTGACAGCATTCATGCATCCCCAAACCATGTCAGTCCCACTACCATGCTTGGCTTATGAGAGGATACACCTTTTTTGTACAACTCACTTGTTTGCCACCACACATGCTTGACACCATCTAAAGCAAATTTGTTTATCTTGGTCTCTTCAGATCACACAACATGGTTCCAGTGATCCATATCCTTGGTCTGTTCATCTCTCTTGAGACCAAGATAAACAAATTTGCTTTAGATGGTGTCAAGCATGTGTGGTGGCAAACAAGTGAGTTGTACAAAAAAGGTGTATCCTCTCATAAGCCAAGCATGGTAGTGGGACTGACATGGTTTGGGGATGCATGAATGCTGTCAACATTGGCAATCTGAAATACACCTAAAAGAAACACACATGTCAACATGCACTGTGACTACTGAAGCAGATCATGATATTCTCCATAGGATTGCATTCAAATCTCACACCAATCCATTTAAGCCAAATGCAGACTCAAAATGTAAAAGTTCAATGCAAAGAAAGGTTGAAACGCACACTGATGACCTCCCTTGTCATCCCTTTTCATTTCGTTTCATTTCGAGACGATTCGAGCCAACATAGCCCCTTCTCTACCGGATTTTAATATGGGGTGTACTCACTTTTGTGAGTACATGTTCAAACATTAATGGCTGTATTTTGTTTTTTTCTGAGTGAACAAGAAATTTAAGCAGTTAAATATGTTGCTCAAAGGTCACTAATCATTGTGTCAAAGTTACATTTCTGTAATGCTTTCCTATGAAAAGATATACTCAAACATCTGCAAAACTGTGAGGGGTGTATTCACTTTCGTGATATACTGTATACAGTATACCCACTGACACAACACTTACAGACAGGGACGTGCACAGGAATCTCAAAGGGCAGTTGCTCTAACCTGAAGAAAGGGCAACCCCCCCCCCCCCCCAAAAAAAAAAAAAACCATCAACAATGAGCGGCCTTCAGAATTTTTAGGAAACTGCACCATGGGTATTATTATTTTTAGTAGTAGTAGTAGAAGTAGTATATTATTGTCATAATTATTCATATTATTTTATTGTATAGTATATTGAATGCGTACCATATGATATAACATGCTAGTTTTTAAACATGTAGGCCTACCTATTAATCATATCAGAGATGATCAGCCTTATGCCCACCTGCCCTAAATGTCTCCTGATCCACATTTCCTCATGTGTGGTATGTGGCTGCCCCTAAATTAAATTAAATTATGAGAAAAAGCCTTGATAGTTTTTAAACCTGTATCAGTCACAGATATGATCAGTCTCATGCCTACCTGCCCTATGTGCAGAGGTCTGTGGCTCTGAGTCATCCTCATCTTAAATGAAATGAAATGATGAGTAGGCCTAAATTAATAGGCTAAATATGAGGATGCTTAATCCATTAACCCACTGTCATCTTTATAATCCTTGTAGCAGCCAAAGTAGACTTTAAGTTATAAGAAATAGAAATAGTTTAAAAATGGTTAAAAAGATCATTTAATTTGAAAATGAAATTTGATTAATAGGCATATTCCATGATTAAAATGATGAATATTATATAGGAAAGCTAAAACAATAAGAATTCACAGGTTTAGGTCATTTGTTGGGTCTTTTGTAGCCTATATTAAAAATGTGTACTGTCGCTTTAAGAATTGACGAGCCGGCTTTCATTTCAGATCGCAAAGAACCGTGGCGTGGGAGCGACCAGTTCTTATCTGTTGCTCTGAAGCTCCGAGCTTCTCGCATACTTTATAAACTTTTATTTTCATTACATAGGCTATATTTTAGTTAGTTCATGCACATTTTGTAGGCCTATGTCTTGAGAAGAACAAACGTCAGTTATCATGTGGAGTGGAATTATTTCAATTACATGGACATTGACAGTGGAAACAATTTGGGTCGGATAATATATCAGCGTAAGAAAAAGCACTTTCCTAGCGGTCTCACCAAGATCAAACCTCTACAATCCTGAAAAAGATTCTCTGCCTGCCTCACCTGCACCTGTTCATTTTTTTCGCAGCCAACTCTGCAGAGATGTGCTTCCTTTAGCTAGCCTACCCCCTTAAGTTCTCTCTTGCTTGATAAAACGACATGTCATCTGCATGTTTCTTAGTTGGGTTAGCCTTCCACAAAACAACCTGAGCCATGTAAAACGTTGACAATGACTGCAAGCTAGCTGGCTGTCGTTTTTCCCCAATATCTGAACGTGGCACACCGGCTGTCAGAATATTTAGGATCACTAAACGTCCTAAGCTCGAGATCGGATTTAAGAGGCATTAATTGTGATCATGTAATAATACTGTGTAGTCTGCTATGTTTCCAGCTCACCTCAGGCCGCCAGGGCAGTCGCTCTACTCCCACGACATCTTCGACATATTTTGCGTCTCTGCCCTGGTCGCATGCTTGCTCCCCCCTCCCTCCCATGTAGAGCTGCGCGTGTCCCCCGCAACGCGCATGCTGCCCCTCCCTTTGCCTATCTCTCGAGGTGCAGGTGAATCTGAATTTGAAAACTTAATTTAAGAAGCTTCAATCAAAAATACGAATTGCAAAGCAAATCAGTTGAAACATGAAATCTTAGCCTATTTTTCCAAGGCATATCTACAGCTGGCTGTCGGTTTTTTTGCTACCTAAACGTGGCGCTGGCTGGCTGTCAGATGTATGATAACTAAAAGTTCTAAACTCAACATTGTAATAGAGAGGTTGATTGTGAGCATATTTTGTACCCTAATATGTAGACTGTGTGTAGGGTGCCGACACCCAGGCATCTTCAAAATCTTTCGTGTCTCTTATAGGCGCTCAAGCGCCTGTCGCGTGCCTTCTCCCTCCCCACCGGAGTTGTTGCGTAGGCCTACCTCACATCCTCCTGCCCATTCTCGACGGGTCTGATGAATTTGTATGACTGACTTAAGTCTTTATTGTACAAAACTTCAATCAAAATTATGAATTATAAAGAAATCAAATTATATTGAAATATGAAATTATAATTGCCATATTATTTTCCCCTCCCTTGGAAGGGCAATATCAGCCAATGTGGGCAAAAGGGCCGTTGCTCGGGCACCGTGGGCAACTATGCTGTGCACGTGCCTGCTTACAGAACAACTCCCCCTACATACAGATTGTCTCCTTCCACAGGGAAATGGAGTAAGACCTTTTGTCGTTTGTTTCTTCTCGTGGATCATTGGGAAGGTTTGTCACCAACATCTGGGAATTCCATTGGGTGTGGAATTGCTTTTGTTAACCTTCTTCCTGGCGGCCAGTTTATTTATGATCACCCTCTGACCTTTTGGTAGTCACTGAGTCTGCAAGATTTTCTGCATTTCACTATCCTTTGGTTACAAGACATTACAATATTTCCTTCATTTGCAACAATACACGATTACCTAAGCAGGTTGTCACTGCAGCTCCATCACTTGTGATCAGATACATTTTTGGTAATTAGTATAATAACAAACATATCTTAGTATGTTTACATCTGTATTATAAAATCAAAATGCAGTGTGTGTGTGTGTGTGTGTGCGTGCGTGCGTGCGTGCGTGCGTGCGTGCGTGCGTGTGTGTGGGGAGAGAGTGCCAAGTTCACGGTACCTCAGTCACATGGAAGTGGCATGCAGTAGGAGCCTGGCCTTGACAGACATGCAGTAAGCACTGCAGGGGTGCATTTCTCGAAAGCATAGTTGTTAGCCAGTTATCAACTTGAGTAGTTGTCAATGGGAAATTACATTGCAAACAACAAAGTAGCTAATGTAGTTAGCAACTATGGTTTTGAGAAACTCAGCCCAGTCCAGTCCAGTCTCTTCAGGCCCTGCCTTGGCTCTAACGGTAGGGCACTGGGCTGCTGCTACGCCGGCGACCGGAGTTCGATTTGTCGAACCTTCCTCATCCCTCTCTCTCCCCCCACTCATTTCCTGCCCTGTCACAAATAAACTAATACAAAAAACACCAAAAAACTTTTCCTTCCATGTTACATCTGGGCCTGGTGATCTGCAAGTGGTTTGGTCTTGTGACCAGACAACGGGCTAGACAACGAACGGGTGAGGAACAAAGAAGGGAAGGAAGGAAAGGAAGGAAGTTAATCTCTCCCATTATTAATGTCATAACCAAATGTTAATCATAGGGTAAAATAAGGTTAGAGTTTCTTCCATTCCTTCTCAGCCACTACTTTCCAGTATCTCTCTCACTATCCTCTCTTTAAATGTAGCTAAAAAACAGAGAGACAGAAAGAAAGAAAGAAAGAAAGAAAGAAAGAAAGAAAGAAAGAAAGAAAGAAAGAAAGAAAGAAATACCACATCGCCGCAGCACATCAATACAACCATACTTCGCCCCACTCATTCTAAGCATTGTACATGTGCGCCTGGGAACTCCCATACTGCCTTCTGTTCTACACAATCGTGTAGAATCGATCTGAATTTCACTTGTGATTAGGTCTGGTGGTAACCAGGCAAATGTACACCGCCCAAATGAGAGATCAGAATCAAGCCTGGGTTGCAGGTGTAGCAGTCGAGTGCCCAGCCAATTAAACTACAGCTGGACCAAGTGTTTGGTTCCTAATGGAGTGATTAATAACCTCCTCCACCTTAAGCTGGGCTAAGTGGTTACCAACTGCCTCTCATGGGAACTTCTTTTCCATTTTTGCACACACACACACACACACACACACACACACACACACACACACACACACACACACACACACACACACACACACACACACACACACACACACACACACACACACACACACACACACACACACACCTTAAGCTGGGCTTAGTGGTTACCAACTGCCTCTCATGGGAACTGCTTTTCCATTTTTTTTACACACACACACACACACACACACACACACACACACACACACACACACACACACACACACACACACACACACACACACACACACACACACACACACACACCTTAGATACTAACACATTCATGCTTACACATGCAGCACATCCCTTGTCACACTTCATTTTACTTACAATAACACATCTCTTTCTATTTACAACTTTTGTTATCATGTGCCTCAGTATGCACCATGGACGAGCAAACTTACACTGTAAATACTAAACCATGCTAAGAATTTGCGACCTTGGAGCAAAGAGATAGAGTGTTGCCATTTGTTTCTGTATCACAGTATAAAAAGGAGACAATCCGCACACTTCAGGTCTTTTTTGTGCAAAGAAGCTTTACTTGACTTGCAAGCTTTCGGTCCTTAGACTTTCGAAGGTCTAAGGACCGAAAGCTTGCAAGTCAAGTAAAGCTTCTTTGCGCAAAAAAAGATCTGAAGTGTGCGGATTGTCTCCTTTTTATACAGAAATTTCAACTGAATCCTGCACCTTCTAAACAAATGAGCAGTGGCCTATCACAACTTAAGTTATCTTTCTGTATCACTGTAAAACATATCTGTTGTTGTTTCTCTATAACAGTGGAAGTATCCGCGGACTGCTTAAGGCTACCACACCATCCACAAGCCAAGGTCAGAACACTCAGCTATGAACCTTAGAGCCTTGAGAACTGTGAACATTTTTCCATCAAAAATCGTTGAACATTCAGATATTTTATGAGTCATCCTCAAACCACAATTACACATACATCTGTGAGTAAATCTGTGTCAACAGCCATTACCTTCACCAACTTGACAGTGGTAATCTGAAATGTTTTTTTAAATGTGATTACTGTACTTTGTTAATGGTAGCTGCTCATTGCTTTAAATACAATGAGGAGGACCCTCAGAAATGCCAACATTCCCCACTGCCCACCCCCCTCCCCCACATGCATAGATGATGATCTCCAAGGCTCAGCCCTCCCCTTGTAATCTGATTCCACACATTTTCTCGGCCCTAGATATATATAACAGGGAAGTGCAGCACACTGATCAAGCGTGCAAGGAGAATTCTCTCTAACAGCGTGACGGAAAAGACTCACTTATTTACATACACACTTACATGCATATTGCTCGGCAGAGGTCTTCGCTTGTGGAGTAGCATTTTTTGGCCAAGATTTGTTTGGCCACAGCTGGAGTTTATTGGCTGATATATCTCATCTGCAGTGCAGTTGTGGACTATGGCACCAATCAACAGCAACTTGAAGAAGGCTTTCATTGTTGTGGATGTGATTATTGGGGTAAGTCGTGTTTTTGTTTTTATCAAATATATTGTTGATAAGTGCAGGTTGTTGATGATTGTAGCCACAACTTGGTGTCATTGTGCACTACAAATAGGGGGAAACATGGGAATTCACATTTTTGGATTAGCCTGAATACACATAGCACATTTTTGGCTGACAACAGGTGTCAATAGAATGCAAGCTGAGCCCCAGTTCCAAAAGCAGTGCTCTCTCTCTCTCTCTCTCTCTCTCTCTCTCTCTCTCTCTCTCTCTCTCTCTCTCTCTCTCTCTCTCTCTCTCTCTCTCTCTCTCTCTCTCTCTCTCTCTCTCTCTCTCGCTCTGTTGTTGTAATGAAATTGAAACCTGTATCTGACAAATAAAGTCTTGCTCTAAATTCAGTCCTTGAAGTCATATCTCTGATTTTAGTTGATGCTCGAACAGGAATGGAAAATATTGCTTGGATACATTGCTCATTTATACAGTACGTCAGAGACGACTGGCTGTAATGCTGAACAGCTGATTCTGTCATTTTGTAAACACAGTGACACTAAAGAGGTTGGCAGATGGTCAATTGGACATCTGTTACAAAAACATTGTCCTTTAGCCTATTCCTGCCATTCCACTTATTTGTTGCCTCATATCCACCTTGAGGTTTCACAGCAGTAGTTCCTACATTGTGGAAACAACAGATCAATAATGACTTGTGAACAAATGGCCATGTGACTGTCAGTTCTCGGTCTTGAAGAGATGTTTTCAAAAACATCACCTTTCACCAAAAGTATGCAGGCCTATGACATGTAAAATCTCTCTACCAGTATGATAAAAATTGCACACCCCACAAAGAAAAAAAGCCAGTATTGTGTTGTCACACTCAGTGGAAAACAATGGTTGGCTTGGCTGCCTTCTGACGTTTAATAAACTGAAAATATGCCTGCTCAGAAGTCACATGGCAACCATCGAAATGCCAAGTCAGTTGATCGCGCTAAACGTTAACAGCAAGTCAGAAATGTGATTTCATTTGTGCCACTGCACTGGCATTTTAAGTTTATAATTTGTCAGCCCATAGAAGCCACTCTGAGTCCATCGTATAAACAGTTGCAGGGTGAAGAGTGCTCCTGCTCTCCCCACATGACTGCCTACCTTATAAACATAAAATTGGCTTACACTGTCAGAGAGTACAGTACTCCCATTGGAGAATGTTGGGCTCTGGTATGGCAGGGCACACTATAATAATGTGGCGGCCTTTCCATTTTGTTAGGGAGCATCAAACAGTGTTGCGGACCTATATTTTCCTTTCAATGATATTTTGTTTGGTCCAGCACCTGCTACTAATGTGCATGCATTCTCTGACTTTTAAGGCCCACAACAACATGGGGAAACATTATTTGAGGAACCCTAAAAGGAGCAGTAGTGATGGAAAATGGAGCCGTTTTGAGTTTTTTTTTTTTTTTTTTTGCTGGTATTTACTATGGCGATATTGAGGAGATTTTGGTAGGGCATTGGGCAATTGCCTATTCGGCCTATTGATGGAGTCTGCTCTGCCTAAAAGTTCCCAGAAGAACCTAAAGGTTCTGGGGGAAAACTCCAAGTTAGAACCTTTTTAGCGATATTCCAACAATGGCACTGAAGGTTACTCAAAGGACCTTTGGGTTTCTGGATTCTGAGACCTTCAAGAAATCCACAAGGTGCTTCCATTTAATTTGTGTCAGGACCATTTTACAGTGAAGAAACACAATGCAATTGCAAAATACAATTACTTTACTAAATAGTAATTCGTTATATTTGGCGGTATGGCTCTGCTCAGAGGAGCCCCTGGATTTACAGGAGCACAAAGGAGAGGTATTCAGGGGACAGCAGCAGTGTAGGAATGCTCACCCCATTTCAGATTAGGAGAACAAACAATTCCCCCCATGAACGGAGCAAGCAACGTGACAAGGAGTAACCCATGCCATGTGATACACGACAAGGTGGAGTTGGGGAGGTGGTGGGTTGCAAAGAAGCGAACAGCCAAGAGTTGGAATAAAAATTGGAAACTGACCAATGAGTTGTGAGGGGCATTGATTCGCTGATCTAGAATGATCTACTGGGCATTCATGGGTAAGCGTTTAGGGCATCAGACTTGTAGCCCAAAGGTTGCCGGTTCGACTCCCGGCCCGCCAGGTTGGTGGGGTGAGTAATAAACCAGTGCTCTCCTCCATCCTCCTCTATCACTGAGGTACCCTGAGCATGGTAACGTCATGCTGCACTGCTCCCTTTTGGGTGCCATTGGGGGCTGCCCCCTTGCACGGGTGAGGCATAACTGCACTTTCGTTGTGTGCAGTGTTCACTTGTGTGCTGTATCACAATGACTATTGCCAGTTTCCCAGTTAGGCTTTCACTTTCACTGGAACACCCGAGATACATAATAGGCAGCAGCTCTTGACTACCCTGGCCTGAACAGAACTAACACACTAGAACTAGAGCACTCCATTTAGGCCTATAGGTTCTTCGGGGAACTGTTAAGCCCCTCAGATGATGTTTGGTGGTTCCTCCACAGCGGCAAAGTGGAAAGGTCTAGAGGGAACTATTAAGATAAGATAAGATAAGATAAGATAAGATAAGATAAGATAAGATAAGATAAGATAAGATAAGATAAGATAAGCTAAGATAAACTTTTACTGTCTGTTTGCACAGACATTTGTGTTGCATGACACTTCTCCACAATCCACATGTAAATGCCCATTAAAGACACACAAAACACAACATGGCCTATAGAGTCTAGTCATCTAGGTCCATAAGCTGTTAGGGCATCACAGTCCAATAAAAAAAATAAAGTAACTAGTTAAGTTACTAAGTTTAGTTAATAAAAAGAAGTTTCTAAAAGTTACTTAAAAAGAGTTTATTAGTTGCTAATTAAGTTACAACTTGTCTACAAATTGTCTACTGTTCTCCCCTTTTATTAAGCAACACTATAGAATGAGGGAGAAAAGAGTGTTAATAGGCCTATTTAATTTTTCGACAGCATGGCATTCTGAAATGTCTTCCAGAAGGAAGGAGCTCATACTCCTGGTGTAGCACATGCAAAGGGTCCAGAGCAATCTTGTCCGCCATTCTGAGAGTATGTTCCATGCAACTTTCCAAGAAATGTTTTACTTTTTCAGAATGTATGAAAGAAACATAATGTTGCTATTATTAATGGATTAATTTACCATGAGGGTGAAGTGTAGGCCTACACGCACTTTCCTTTTACTCACCATGGAAGATAAAACATTTGTACTTTAATGAGATAGAGAGAGAGAGAGAGAGAGAGAGAGAGAGAGAGAGAGAGAGAGAGAGAGAGAGAGAGAGAGTTAGTGCTCGAGTGAGATCTCTGTCACTGCTGCTACCCTTATCTTGAGGATATGAAGCTGCGTTTTCAAAACATCCTGACATGTATACTGATGTACGAGGTCAGTGTGCTCTCCATACCATGCTAGATTTGTGTACATTTGAGATTCACTGCATGCATAATTTATATACACCCACCTACCAACTAAATGACATGATATGTGTAATGTGATGTGAACTACATCTTTGATATTTATTTGAACATCCCTGCGCTTATCCTCATTGTAATGACCAAGCCTCTGACCGACTGGTGTGAAGATTGTCCCGTGCTTCAAAAATCAGAATAAGATGGTGAATGCTGTGCGATGACACCATTCATCTGAATGCAGTAAATATAACTGACTTCAGTGACACAAAACACTACAGTATGTTGGTGGTAGGACACACCACTTTATTACAACAGTATATAAATCAGTATGATTAATAAGGGCAGTCATGGGCGTCAGACTTGGTGGGGGGAGTAATTAACCAGTGCTCTCCCCATCCTCCTCCATGACTGAGCATGGTACCGTCCCACCTTGCGGCGCCATTGGGGCCTGCCTCCTTGCACGGGTGAGGCATAAATGCAACTTTCTTGTGTGCTGTGTCACAATGACAATAGCAGTTGGAGTTTCCCGGTTGGGCTTAAGTTGCTCTCCCCCACACTGTAACAATTCAAAAGATCCCAGAAGAACTTTTCAGAGGAGCCTAACAGATTTTCAGAGGAAGTAAATGTATGCGTGAGAAAGTTTCTTGGAAGAACCCCAACATTTTCTTGAAAGCTTCTCAGAGAATTAAGAACCCACAGGTTATTTGAGGAAACCTTCCGTTGCCAATGTGGGGGGAAACCCAAAAAGGTTTTCTGAGGAACCTTGTGGTTCTTCTCAGAGCTTTCGTTTCCTCAGAGAATGTTTAGGTTCCCCATGGTGCACCTGAAGGTTCTCTCACAATGTTGTCATGGTGATGGTACTGTCCCCCCACACTGCTCCCTTGATGCATTTCATGGGCACCCTCCTTGTTAGGGTGAGGGATAGCTGCAGTTTTGTTGTGTGCCCTGTATATTGTGGTGAGGTGTTCTGTGGTGCAACAACCACAATGGAGTTTCCCAGTGGGGCTTTCACTTCACTTTCAAAAATAAAATAGGCCTACCGGTTATTTCATTTCCCTGTATTTCTATTATTTGCTTGTCAACATATTTTTTTTCGGTCAGTTTGATTAACATCTTCCTCCCCTGTTGTACCCTCTCACTTCCCAGCCTCACACCTTTACATTTCAGGCTTTGGACCTGGTCATTACTGGTCATTACTGACATTCCACATTTTGATGCCTTTACAGCTGTTGCTACTCACACTGACCTCCCTCTCAGGGAAGATCTTTCTGTTAGTCCTCTGATGAAAAAAGGACAACTGTCATGATACCACGTTAAAGATTTGACAACCTGGTGGCACTTGAGTATTTGCTTTCCAACAAGGGCATATCTTCAACAAAGAAGCAAAAATAATGTTTTAAAAAAAGTATAAAAATAAATACAAAAAGGGTGTTGTGGGATTGTAATATAACTTGCATCTAAATAGGCTATAACTGAATTGTGCTAAAACAGGAAATATTAGTATTATTAGTATTATTAGTATTATTATCTGCAGTTTTGTATGCTTTGTTGTCAGCATGATATTTTGACAATTGACTTTCTGTTAGAAAAATGTTTATCTCTGACTGTGCATTCACAAAATGTCAGTTACATGTCCAACACTATCCACATCCAATTGTGAGACTTCCTTGTACACTGACTGTCCATGAAATGACCAAATATGATCTCCTCCTAACAGGTCCTTGGCACTATCTGGCTGGTCCTATCGTTATTTTTCCATGGGGCTTATCACGGCGACCCAAAGGTAAGCTGCTACTGTGCCACATACTGTTGCAATTAACTTACTGTAAGTTGTGTGTGCATGTTTTTTTCTAACTTTCAAAATGAGTAAAAAAAAAAACAGAAATTGAGGTCCACGAGACCAGAGCTCCCCTTAATTTCTTTTTAATGCGGTTTCCGGGCCTGCACACGTCATAAGATATGATTATCATATCCATCATATCTGATGAAGCCAGAAACAAAGGCCAGAAACCTCATTAAAAAGAAATGAAGAGGAGCCTTGTAACTGCTTACTTTTATTTCTTGTTTGGAGTTTGTAGTCCAGCAACGAGAATTTGTTCTTAACGGTGCACAGTGTAATATTTTAGTAGTTTATTTTCAGAATTCATGCTGCCCATTCAGAAATGTTACCTTTTCCATGAATGCTTACCACCACCATCAAAATCACAATATTCATTATGACTAGAAAAAAACACATTTCCTACATGAAAGAGGGATATTTTATAGCTGCAAAACTCACTATGGTCATAGTCATACTAGTAAATATTAGTTCATTATTTGGTAAATATTCATGAAAAGATTAAATTTGGCAATAAGCAGCACAGTTTCAATAAGCAGCATATTTGCCCTACCTACACTGGCCACCATCTTACACAGTGCTCCTTTAAATGGATGTGAATGCTTTTCAAATATAGCCTACAGTGTACACAATTGAGCACATCACATTAGAAGCCAACATTTTTGTGAGTTCCTGAAAGGAAACGTAGAAGTCTCATGTTCTTTGAACATTTTCCCTCCAGAATGATGCCTTCTTTGGGCTTCAAACCTTCTCGGTGATGTATGCCATTGGAATAGGCATAATGACTCTGGCTGCCATGGCACTTTACGGTGTCATGAAGCAGAAGCAATGGGCACTGATTGTGGTAGGCCATTTAATCTAATTATTTTTTCTATTTCTTCTCATAACTGTCATTGTTGTTGTTGTTGCTGCTGATGTTGTAACAGGGCCGGCCCAAGCCTTTATGGGGCCTTAAGCAAAAGTTCATCCGGGGGCCCCTACCACCACCTACTCATCATCAGATGCTTCATAAGCTTCATTTACTTGCACAAGTGAGGGGTAGGAGCTAAGGACATACAGTAGGTAGGCTGCCTGTAATCGTGTACCCATTATGCACTGCACTTCTTGGGGCAAAATTTCTCAGAAAGCCATTTATCACAATATCTTAGTTTCACTTCAAAACTATTATTCTTTGTTATGTTCTGCATTTGTTGTAGGGTTTGTACAGTGAACCCAATTGTGTTACGGTCAAAAATGACCGTTTTGAAACTTCATTCTTAAATAGCTTCTCTATTTTTCATCATACACAAATCATTGATTCTTGAGAAAGTGGCTAAAACAGGTTGTAATGTTGACAGAAAAAAACAAAGTGAATTACAAAATTATATGGTATATCCTCGTAGACTAAGGTCTTGGCTTTTCAGAAATGCACAAGGCCAATCTCCCCATTATGTATTTTTTTCAGAAATCAGGCTTTTCTCCGATCATACCTTGTTTTTTGTCAACACCGTCAGACACAATTAAAAGTTATTAAAATTGTATTGATTTGGTTGCATATGTATCTAGAGTTTTTAAGTGATTATGTGTATTTTTTGGTTCACACATATGCCTTTAAATGTTGACAATTCACTTTTGTTCTATTTTAATACTGTTTCATGTGTTCCAATTTTAAAATATGTATCGTCATACGATGCTTACTTAACGCCTAAATACAACAAACAATTTTTTGTAATTTCACAAATATTCGTGTAGGCTTAAATTGGCTATTACTTTGATATTTCAACAACTCCTAAGGAAAATGTTGTAAGCACATTCCTTTAAAATGTCCAAAACTCCTTCTTACGGTGGTGACTTAAGAACTGACGGTGGTGACAGTAATCTGAGAGTGGTGAAAGTGGCCTAATTAGTACCTGCATTTAGCAAAATAAATAGCCCTCTCAAGTCAATGGCATCTTGCATAAACACTTTATTTTTGTGTGTGCGCAGTTTGAGCATGTGTTTTTACTTCATTAGTTAGATTATCTAGGATGTAAGCCACTGGTTGTTGAAAATGTGGTAAAAACAGCTTTTAAGTTGTTCAAATCCAAAATATAGAGGTGTATTATCATAGATGTAGGTCTTGGCTGTGCAGTGAATGCATTGGCCAAGCTCCCCATGTTTAACATTTTTCATAAAATGGGCTCTTTCTTGTTTTGTCAACAGCGGCAGACAGAATTAGAAGTAAAAACACATGTTTACTGTATTAAAGTGAATTACTTTAACAATTCAACATAACTGTAGATACTTATTGTATGCATATTCTTAAAACATGTCAAAAACACGTAAAACATGTGTTTTTTGGTGAACTCCATCAGCTGTCACCACCGTCAGGTTTTCTGACAAAAAAACCTCCAAATGCACCTCAGTGGTGGCTAGAGTATCATTTTGGATCACAATTATTACTAACATGCCTAGTAATGTTTCATTAACCAGCACAATTTGGTAAAATATGGAACAACATGATGAGCAGAACAAAATCTGACGGTGGTGACATCTGACGGTGTGAGACGAAAAAACACTCTTTTAAATATTATGCATTGTTTGTTCACATTAGCCATTTCATTTTCGCTCTGTTTCTTGGGTGCTTCATACCTTTTCTGAAAAAAAATATATTTATTAACATTAATGTAATACAATACTATTAAAACCCCCGACGGTGTTGACAGTTTATGGTTGGGACAGTACCAGTGTCCAAACAAATTAACAAATTGAGGACAAAATAATAAACTTACAGGAGCTTCAGTGATGGTGAAGTAGGCAGTAGAGCTAAAGGTTTGAAAAGGGGTCCTCAGTAATGAAAATGACCTTGTGCATACCTGATTTTATTGTCTTTTAGAAAAAATCTGAAGGTGGTGACCAATATGCTGGACACATTTTGAGCAATCAGTAAATAATAGTAAATATTGTTTTACATCCACTATGTGCACATCTGTAGAACCACTTTAATATGGTCTTCCACATCATGGTGATATTGTTCAATTCTGTTAGTGATTTTTGTGTTTTAAGTCAATTGAAATGATGATGCCAGTCCTTGTGACAGGCGTTTTTACAGGGTGTGGACAGGTTTATAGCCATGAAAAGTAATAAAATTACACTTAAATATTTCAAACAACCGTGTATTTGTGTGACAGACCCCTTGGCCATTACCTGGGTTCATTTTGTTTGTGAAAATTTAGTTTATTTTCAACAGAATTAATATTTTACTGCAGGGACATGTTTTTGCCAAACTTTCAAGAATCAGTGAAATGACACTTCATGATATCCTCCAGCTAACCTATTCAAATGGTCAAAAAAATATAATGAAATTCCTAAAGAACTGTGGAAGATACACCAACTTGTTACATTCATGGTGTTTCGGTCAAAAAAATGACCGGACCATTAATTTACATCTCCCAAAGTTGTATACAGTTATATTACATTATTAATAATTATAATGAATAATAATAATTATAATGAATAATAATAATAATAATAATAATAATAATAATAATAATAATTGTATTTGTATAGCACTATATCATACAAGGGATGCAACTCAAAGTGCTTAACTTAGCATTGCATAGTTCGCTTATACCTCGGGCCGGCCCTGTGTTGTAATTAGTGATTACTTCATGTATTACTTGTCCTAGTAGTCCTAATGATTGTGGTGCTGAATGTAGTAACTGCATTATTATTAAAGTAGTTGCTGTACCAATACTAGTATTATGAAGTCAAATTTTTCAAATTCATTTACAGTTTTGTGTTGGCATGTGTGTGGTGACACTGCTGTTTCTTGTGGTCGGAATCCCATCCGCTGTTGCAGCAGATCATGTATGTACAAAACAAATCAGCACAAAAATATTACTTTGTAATTGTTCTGAAGTGAATTACAAGTATTGTATTTTGTATTTTGTGCTTGAGGATTACATACACTGTAGGCCTACACGCCTTTCTGAAACTTCAACTCTCACTCTTAGACAGAAGTATTTCTCTCCGAGGCATTTGATGAAACACCACTGAAAGACGCAAGTGAGCAGACAAGGCAAGATTTTGAAGAGTATCAAACCATGGTAAGCCTTCTCTACCTCGTCACACTGGAATTTCTGAGTCCTTTGTCAGAGCTGACAATAGTTTTGGCAAAAAAACCAACACAACCTACATAAGGAAATACTGATTCTAATACTCAGCATTTCTCTACTGCTATTTTATGTGTCACAAGAGAGAACATTTATTGTGGTGTTTTCAACATATGTCTGTGTTAATAGTTCCAGTGTTGTGGTTTCGAAAATGGACATTCTGATTGGGGTGATTCCATACCAAAGTCCTGTATCTGCAGTGCACCTGAATCTACTACACAATGTGTGAGTAGCCCAAAGGGTTCTATACAAGTGATGCATTTCAGACTTCTATTCTATTCTATTCTATTCTATTCTATTCTATTCAACCCTTCATGTTTCACCTAACCTTGCCGTGTCGATTCAGATAACACTCAGGTCACACTCATCCACACTCACACTTGGGTTGATTTCGTCGCACTTATTGAATGGCATTGTGGCTGTAAACTGAAAATGATTATGTATGTTGTCCAGCCATTTTGTTGGCAGAAAACAAAATGGGTGGCTTCACAGATAAATGTTTCCATCACTGTTCTACAGTAGAAAACATCTATCATGGTTCACAAATCACAATGTCTCACTTGCATTTCTGAACTCCTCTCACCTGTGCAGGTTGATGTGACCATAGGACAGGAGAAAGTGTCTGTCTATGATCAGGTAAGCTCACAGTTCTGGCACCTCAGTTACACACACATGCATCCAGGTGTTGCCAGCACATCTCCCATTCAATGTGCTGCAGTGGTTGCATCAAATCAAAAGAGAATGCTGAAAACTTCTCACTTTAAGACTCCTTGGTCTGAGTCATCTTTATTAATATTGGATACTGAACAAGAAGGCGCCTCACATGCCAAGAGACCAGCCTGTACAAATGTCGCCGGATCTCTTTGCTAAGAGGCCTGAACTATTAAGTTAAGCAAGCACAACATTACAGACAATGAACCAACAATACGAACACATAAAATGAACACATAAAACATATAGCAAGTGAATTGTACATACAGCCAAGAGTGTTAACCCATTTAAGAATAAATGCCCAGGGCCCTCCTGTATTGGTGTTGGGGGCCTTAGGGTGCATACACACCGACAGCGCGCTCATCCACTTAACATCCACTGAACGTGTCCGGTATCAGTCCGAAATGGTGAGAATACAATTAAACAGATCATGCCTTGCACACAGGAGCGCAGTGTAAGCACGGCGCATGTCCATCCCGACCGGACATGTCCGCGATGCTCCTTGAAAATAGAACTCGAGTCTATTTTCCTGCGCAACGTCTGCGTTCAATGAGCGGCTTCCATTGAAAATGAATGGCTGCTGCCCGCGGATAGACCGTGGACGCTGACTGTGCAGTGTGAAAGGCAGCCCGCGAACCTCTCGGATTCGCAATGCTCCCGGACACGATAAGCGAACACGAATATCTTGGTGTGCATGTACCGTTATTGTGACCTTGGCAGGCTGTATGAAGGGGCCCTATAGGTGGTTTGGCCTGGGCCCCTGTGTGCAATTGTTCCACCACTGGAGAGAGCCCAGTCACCTCTAAAACTAGCTGTCTGGGGTATAAACATTAGCCTCGCGACGTCATCCTCTGTACTCCACCCAAAGATTTTGGCTCCACACATATGGCTCGTTCAAAAAATCGAGAATCCCCAGAAAGCCGACCTAAAACCTCGGGAAAGTGGGAGTGAACATTTGGTGACGCAATGTCAGATCGATAATTATCGAGGTTGATCTCTGGCGGAAGTATAGAAGAACGAGTTCCCGAGCTTGTGTTTTGTGTGACGACACACGCATCATCAACATGGCGCCCATGCATGCAACTGACATGTAAACAGTATCACAAATGCTAAAATATCATCTTGTAATCACTATCAACAACACCAGTCAATTGGCGCCTTCACCAGCTCGGGACCTCTCGAGACAGCTGACGACACTGCTCACATGACAATCGAGTTCTGGAGTTGGCGCATGAACGCCACTGATCCCGGAACAATCGGGATTCATGCGTGTTTTGTTTTGGTTCTCTTTTCTTTTTTTCACCTCACCGTGAGCCTTCACACCCACGACATATCATTTTAGCTTAAGTAGACTAAATCAAACAGTCAGATACCAGCAGCACTGACATATGTACATATGCAATTGAATGACATTAACTGGTGTTGTTGATAGTGATTACAAGATGATATTTTAGCATTTCTGATACTGTTTACATGCTAGTTCCATGCATGGGCGCCATGTTGATGATGCGTGTGTCGTCATACAAAACATAGGTCGGGAACTCGTTGTTCTATACTTCCGCCAGAGATCTACCTCGATAATTATCGATCTGACATTGCGTCACCAAATCTTCACGCCCACTTTCCCGAGGTTTTAGGTCGGCTTTCTTGGGATTCTCGACTTTTTGAACGAGGTAATAGTCATTCAATTGCAGATGCACATATGTCAGTAATGCTGGTCTCTGGCTGTTTAATTTAGCTTACTTCAGCTAAAATTATATGTCGTGGGTGTGGAGGCTCAAGGTGAGGTGAAAAAAAGAAAAGAGAACCAAAACAAAACACGCATGAATCCCGATTGTTCCGGGATCAGTGGCGTTCATGCGCCAAACTCCAGAACTCGATTGTCATGTGAGCAGTGTCGTCAGCTGTCTCAAGAGGTCCCGAGCTGGTGAAGGCAACAATAGTCTGGCAAAAGCCTCGAGCTCGGTTCTCTCAGTGTTTCGCCAATCAGCAAACAGTTGAGAGTGGTGACGTAGAACTCACCCGCGAGCTCCGTTACTGATTGGTTAAGGTAACTATATATGCTATAACGTAACAGGCATGCTAAAAAAGCACAATATGGGTTTTAATTTGAGTTTGGAACTCCAATTAATTTAAATGATAGAGTAAGATCAGACCATCTCCCATCGTCCACGGAGTCAGATTCCTCATGGCTTTTGCCAGACTGATTGATGCCCAGGCTATATAAACATGACCATGATGTCAAAAAAGACAGCCCTGTTGTTGTGGCATGCAGCCAGAGCCTATCCACAACCAGGGATGCTGTTAATAAAGTTCAGATATGACAGAAGTAAAACTGAACATGAATCACAACCTGAACTGACTGAATAGATAAAGCACTCATGAGATGAAATTTCTTTTCAGACCTGCTATCCATACCTGGTGGAACTTTTCAGGATTATTTTCCAAGTGTTGGCAGGGGTGTCATTTTCATATGTAATTTCTGTGGTAAGTAAGATATTCTGATGGTTATAGTACAAATGAAGAGTTTCAATGCAAAATGGTATATATCCATTTTGGAACATTTTGGGTAGGCCTAATTGACATTTTTGTATTGGGCATTCCATTGCATTGCACTGCAAAATGCATTTTATACAGGTGTAAAGTGTATGTTCTCAAAATATTTCTTTAAAAATATGTTCTCTAAACACCATTTTGCAACAAAACTTTTCAAATAGGCTACACTTTCCTATTACATGGCTAGCACATGGGCATCACCTCCCTACTGTGTGCTCACACCAAAAGTGACCACAGTGGACACTGTTATTTGACTGTCGCAAATTGGGTAGCAGCGAAGAGAAGTTGGCCAACTTGAACAGAAAATCTTAAAATCAAGTTATCCTTCAGAGTAATGAGCCATTGTCTGGTGGTGATAACCAATGGACACACATTTACCAATGTTCCAGGTTGAGAAGATAGGTCTAACTCAAACCTCTATTGCCTCTAATGCCTACAGCTCGACACAGCACCACTTGGATGCCACTTTATGCTTTTCGAAAAGGCATGACACACAGCTCAATCATAAAGCAAAAAGTGGCGGCTGAGTCATGCTGTGTCAAGCTGTAGGCCTACCAGGAAAAGGGCAGTGGAAAAGAGGCATAACCTGCTTCTATAATTTGCTCGCTTTTGGTCTGAACTGTATTTGCTTGTGGCCCCTGCTGTGGCCAACCGGTGGGGCACTCGTCTGCCATGTGGCTGACCCAGGTTCGATTCCCGGCCCGGGTCCTTTGTCGACCCCTTCCTGTCTCTCTCCCAATTTGCTTCCTGTCCACCTCTCACACTGTCCTATCAAATAGTCAGAAAAGACAAAAAAAATCTGAAAAAAAGAAATGTATTTGTTTGTGAATCAGGGTAGGTTCACTAAGTAAATGGTTGCAGCAAGACTGCAGAATGCTACATCTACCATCAGCTGATTGTGTTGTTGTTGCTTTCTGTAGGCTTTTGGATTGACACTGGCCATCGCCATCCTCTGCCAAATGAGACGGAAGACAATCACTCCACCGGTCACCTTCACAACCCATTCGAGTGACTCAAAATACACAGAGCTCGAAGCCACTGCCTAGTACAGACCATACCGCATAGAGTGTATTTTTTTATACTTCCACCCGTTCAGTCCATCTGGTTTCTATTTGAAGTGCTATTGTACATACTGGCAACGTTTACATGACATTTTTAATTCCGAATTAATAATTCAGAATTAAATAGTTCCGTCGAGTTTACTTTGATCTATCATTTAATTGTGTTTACATGACATTTTCTAAGCGGGATTGAGCTGTATTCAGAATTAAAGTGAGTTCATTCTGAATTAAATATCTCATGTAAACGAGGCCACTTTATCCTAATCCTGTGGGTTGACTTTTATGAAAGTACATTTTTTATATATATATAAAACTAATTTCAGAACAATACGTCTTGCAGATACATGTTTGACAATATCACAGCAGCACTGAGAGGGTGGTGAGCGGGGTCCAGAGGTTTCAGACGGATGTGATGGTTGCAGCCCCCACTTAGTGGGCTCTGTCTTCAGAAAGCCCAGAGGAAACATATAGGCCTATTGCGTCCCACTACAACAGTCTTATCCTTGTCTAACGGAAACAAATCGGTTCTTACATTGAGCTTGAATTGTGTGTTTGTTTCATAGGCCAATGGGGGAATCATCGTACTGCTTTTCAACAGTCTCGTCTTTGTGTCACAGCAGTAAAACTCTAGCTGAAATTTGATCCATATCTTGCAGGCAAGAGAGGAAGTAGCAAAAGAATGGGTGCATTGCAATATGTGGACTTCCGTTCTTCCTTGCTCACTTGCCTGCTTGTGACCTCATGATGACGTCACCGACGACAGAAAACTAATTCAATATCTTGCAAAAGCACAATTCTAATGTAATTTCCTCATTTGCAATCGGGATGGTGAATGAAGAACAGTCCTCCGAAAATTGTTGTGGCTAGGCTGACAGCGGGGAAACTTTATCGTTTTCTCCATGGAGGTGAGGCCAGGAGGTGGGGTGAGGCCACAAGCACAAGGACGGGAGTGTGCATATTGGAATGCACTCCATATTTCCAGGGTGCATAGATAATAGATGAATAGCGTACAGCACCATGATCTTCAAATGCGACATATTTGACTTTGATTCATCAAATGCAATTTCACAAGGCCAAAAATATCTGACAATAGGGGCTTAAAATGCAGTATTTTGGCATAGTGGAGATCCCTTTTGACAAATACCATGAAACCACAGATGATAAAGCTGGGTCCTTCTGAGCTGGAGCTCTTGCCACATCCAAAGCTTTGTTCTGTGACTGTAAAGGAACAGCTTACAACGAGGACAGCCATGGCCTAGTGGTGGGGGCAGCCATGGCCTAGTGGTGGGGACAGCCATGGCCTAGTGGTGGTTAGGGATGTGGCCTCAAGATCAGAGGGTTGCAAGTTCGAATCCCACCCTTACCAGTCCTCCCTACACCTCTATCCATGGCTGAAGTGCCCTTAAGCAAGGCACCTAACCTCACATTGCTACGGGGACTGTAACCAATATACCCAGTAAATATTTGTAAGTCGCTTTGGATAAAAGCATCAGCCAACTGTAATGTAATGTAATGTTAAGCCAAGTGTGAAAGTTGACAAGTACAGTAGATGACACTGTTATCAGAAAGAATAAACAAATGCTTTACTCGATAACTTGATTCAGGTTTCACTGGCAGGACGTTCAAGTTCAGGTGCAGCCTATGTATGACATTATTGCCACCAAACAAATTGCCATTACATCACATGTGCCATAGATCTGTGTATTAACATTTTGTTTATGCACTACATGTGTATACATCAAATGAATATCAATCTACCACGTAAGACCTACTTCTCACATGACATGGAGACTTATGGTATTATGTTTATACTGTATACTCCTATTATACTGACAAGCAGGCCCGCCGACACGGGGGGACAAAGGGGTATGTTGTCCCGGGCCCAGGGAGATAGAGGGCCCAGAATCAGGTCTCCATTACATTGTATGTGTTAGGGGGCCATTTCAGATGACTTTGTCCCAGGCCCAGCAAAAGCTTTCAGCGGCCCTGCAGACAAGCAAAATAATGTAATCAACCCTTCAGAGTGTGTACTGTATGTTCTTTAAACATGATAGAACACTGTACACTGTATGCAGTGTCTGCTTCAAATGCACTTCTTTGCCATGTCCCACAGGGTGAATGTAGTATACAGTAGGCCTACACCCTTTTTCAACCCCATTTTTATTTAACGAATTTTGTTGTGTGATGTACACTTTTGGATTTCTCAAATACAACTGGTTGTTCTGAAATGTACTGCCTGTGATATTGTGTTTTAAAATATCTAATGTATATAGCCCACATTACTTTGTTGTGGAGGCCTTTTGGAGAACCCCATTCCCCCCCCCCATGTTGTAGGCTCATGATACGTCACACTGTGAGAAATTCTCTGGGAGCATTTTAACTGGGGATGATCACCTATAACATATTGGAATGCTCGGTGCACTCACAAATAGTCCTACTTTGAAACCATTTGTACATTCAGAGCGGAAGTGTATTGAGTTTCTGAGATGCTGGTTTAAAGGGGGGTTGCCACTATTTTGGGGCTTAATACAGTTAAAATCATTGGCCAGGGTTTATAAAGGTGGTAAAGTGTCTTATTTTTCATGTAAGCCGTTGTCTTGCTTTGAAGCAAGTTAAAAGAGGGAGCATGTCGCTAAGCTAGTGAAAGTCAATGGAATCGTGTAGCATGCTACAACGCTACACGGATCCATTGACTTTCACTAGCTTAGCGACATATTCCCTCTTTTAACTTGTCTTGTTAACTTGTTAACTGTAGTGTCCTCATTTTCAAAGCGAAAAATTGGTCAAAAAAAGACACGAGCTTTTCCAGTTCAAGTCTTTGTCATGTCATGTTACAGTAAAATGCCCCTCAGAGGATGGGGCACACCCTCCAGAAGACAATAGCCCAAAGGTGTCCAAATAGAACATGTAGCCTTGGCCTACTACATGTATCTTTGGCCCAGACCAGACAAATAATACATTGTGTGATGGCGCCCCCTAGTGACTACACTCAAACACGTTTGGTTCCTGATCAGCTTTAGAAAGCCTGCCTGGCTCAGCCATGGCTGACACTCACTCGAATGGGCACTAGATTGCTACCGTGGCAACCCGCGTTCGATTTTGGCCTGAGGTCATTTGCAGAGCCCTCCCCATCTCTATCTCTCCCCGCCAATTTCCTGTTTCTCTCTACTGTCCTGTCATAATAAAGGCATAAAAAG
Source organism: Engraulis encrasicolus (assembly GCF_034702125.1). Lineage (NCBI taxonomy): Eukaryota > Metazoa > Chordata > Actinopteri > Clupeiformes > Engraulidae > Engraulis > Engraulis encrasicolus. The sequence goes on along the minus strand of NC_085864.1, from coordinate 30,313,770 downwards.
CCCAAAACATATATTTAAAAAATAAATAGCTCAGATTGTTTGCTCTTTGTATCATATAGTTTATCTAGTAGCCTACGTGGCTATTAAATTGCTGTCATAGTCATACATTCCATTTGATTCACCAAAACAAATTCAGACAAACATGTGACAGGATTTTTGAACTATGGAAGACGGCCTCACAGGGTGAAAGTCACATTAAACTTCATACAGACATTACAGACTGCTGGGACTGCAGTGACTTGGGGACTCAGTCCACAGTGAAAAAAAGGAGGGGGTGGGGGGGGGGGGGGGGTCCAATTACCATATAGGTTACCTTCAATGAATGTATTCATATCCTACATATTTCATTATATTTGTGTTTTTGGTGTATGTTTCCCCTCACTCAAGAGTCCCACTAAAAGCTTTGTACAGTAGGCTATAGGTAGGTATAGGATATTTGTTACTTCAAATTTGGTATAGAAATATCTTAAATTGGACACGTTGGACCATAAGGCTTTATCACAAGATGCAGAGGGTGTAATTAATACCATTTTCAGTCTAAACTCAATTTTGGCTTAATATGTAGTCACTCACTGTGCTTATTTTTTTGTAGGGCAGTATAACCACAGACATCATATATGAAGACTAGATGCGTCGACCGCGTTCCCGTCATGCAAGTCGAACGTCCGCGCATGGCGGCCATGTTAAAGCAGCCTTCTGGCTCAACCAGTTGCAGTGAGTTTTGGGTGTTGTATACTCTTCAGATGGCCATAATTCCCTCAAATTTATATCGATTTTCGAAAGGGTTGGTTTTTTATACAGTATAAAAAAAATCCAAACGAAAGTATATGTTGATACTGCATAGTGATGCATATTCACATTATTATTATATTATATTACATTATATTATAATGTTCATAGGTCTAAAATCATGTATAATATAATTCAGTAGGCTTATTCAGGCAATTAAATAGATCCCATAAACAAATGCACAAAGTAATCTTTTGTATTTTCAGTAAAATAACAAATAAACGTTCACTTGTGGTCTACATTCTACTTTGGTTTCGACAGCTCCACCTTGTGTCCAAAATGAGTCGTGACGCTAAAGCCATCCAGATAGAATTAACTTGTTGCGCTGTAGGCTACATCTCTCTTCCAGTACGTCATCTCTGTCGTCTATAATTTGATGCAATGAATATATCCATGCCGTCAACGTAATGCACGTGGTTAAAATGTGTATTTGCTGTAGGTCTATCTATTTTTTTGGACAAATAGGTTAAGTGGGAAGCATAGGCCTATTACTCTCCTGGGCGTTTTCCCCCAGTCTACACGTAAGTTTTAAGGAGCCCTACCATTTATAAACACGTGTCAATATTTCAGCGAAGCAACAGTATACATTTTCAAGTATCCCAACGTTTCAACTCTTCCGTTTACTTCAGGTGTAACGGAGGGTCTGTGGAGAGTTTAGGCTGCGCTAATATGGCCGACCTGTGCGGACGCGCTTGAAATACGCGATGACGTATCTAGTCTTCATATATGATGTCTGTGAGTATAACAGTAGGCCACTACTTTAGGCCCAAACAGGCGTCTCATAATAATTTGTAAGATGGCGCCCTCTAGTGACTGCATTCAGACACGTAATGTGTAATTTGAAATTATTTTACTTACAGTTTAAATAACACAAGTATTCAATTAATCAGCAGCTTTAAAGTGGTAACCTTATCCATACACCACACATCAACAACTGTCCTGGGGACCCCCTCGAAAACGAGATATCCTATCTCAAGGGGCTTTCCCCCTAAACAAATTTAAAAAAAAAATTGAAAAACAAAAATAGGTTTCCCAGCGCAGGCTATATTGCAGTTAAATAAGCTACCTGTCTAGTTTGACTAATTTGGAAATAGGCATGGCAACATTGCCAACACACTGTCGCTGCACTTATAACATTGTTGCAACTTTCAAGTTGCAACACATCTCACTGTATAACATCAGGATACACCAAAAACTCAACATAATTACTGTTAAGATATACATATATTAACTCCTTTTCATTCGACAGAGTTAGCAGATCAGAATGGTTCCGCGATGGTGTTGCAGACCTTCGCGGAGGGAGTGAATAATCATGAATTCATCCCACTCCAAACATCACGTTCTGCAGTTCTCCGGAGAGAACAACAGGTAAGGATTGACCTCACTGATGTAATTCATTCTTTGAGCTCGCAAACAGCCAGACCTTCGTACACAGTTGTTTCAATCACGGTGGGTTCGCAGTAGTTCTCTCTTACTTTCCACGGCGCGTTTTCCATTTAGATATCGACATTTAGTTTAAGTTAACTATCTATATAGCTCAAAAACATTGTTACAACGAGCAGGAGAGCGGGAAATTGTTATTTTCTTATTAAGATTGTAGTCCCAACTACGTCATATACCCCGCCCCCAATCGTGCCATTGGTCGAAATTGTATAATGTTTTTTTCGACGATTTATAGGAAACTAAGCTAATTATCCAACAAACAAACACAATGGTTTACTTATGGTACTATTTATACACGCTTGCTGCCCGCTTAATGTTGCTGAATGTGCGAGCACTTTACAGTGCACGCCCGAGTAGATTCAAAGTTCAGAGTCCCCCAGCACGTGTTCCTCAAAGCCAGATGTCAAAATAAGAGTCTTGACTTTACCAGGAATGGATGGCCTTATTATGCTTTCAGGGCATTTGAGCAAGCATTTTTTTAATGGGCGGCCTACTGCGACCAAAACATACGCACAGTAGAAAATAATAAAACTATAATAATAATAATGAATCAGTTTTACATAGCGCTTTTCTTGGTACTAAAAGCCGCCTTAAAAAGTTTAAAAAGTTTAAACTTAACACACTCAGCCTTAACTAACTAAACTAAAAAAGTTTTAAAAAGTAGGCCTACTAAGCGAGGATGAACTCTAGTCATAAAGCCATAGAGTGGGAAAACAATTTGCATTGTGAATAGCCTATATGCCTGGTGGTGAATATATGTGCAATGTTGTGTGTAATGTCTTTGTGTCTTCTTCTGTATTTATGTATGTATGTATGCATGCTACTTGACACCCTGTTAAAACAGCAACAACAACTCTTACTCCAGCCTCTTGTAGACAGACTTGTAGATAGCAGCGCGCTATGCCCCCCACATTTGGGCTTGCATGCCCACGGGCAGAGGCGCATCTTGCCACCAGGCCACCAAGCCCCTAGATCAGGGGTGGGCAATTATTTTGGCCCAAGGGCCGCATTGGGTTTATAATATTGGCCGAAGGGCCAGGTGTCTGCGGACAACTGGCCCATATCAATAATAAGAAAAAGCGTATGCTAACATTAATTGTATTTCTAATTGTACATTGTACAGACATAACTGCAATTAAATGTATTAAGATATAGCCTATGTAATTGGCTGATCTTAAATTGGCAAAACACATGTTTTTATCCATTTTAACATTGTTGAATATGACCGTATGAATTTGGATTTAAAAGTTGTCTTTCTTGTAAAGGCTCTGGGGGCCGCATGAAATGGCTCAGGGGGCCGCATATGGCCCCCGGGCCTGAGTTTGCCCATGTCTGCCCTAGATAGTGAATGACAGCCCACACTTTACCACAGTAGTGGCGATTTTGGTTCAAATGTCCATTCTTTTGCATTTTCGCTTGGGGCCCCACCTGACCCTAGAATCGCCTCTGCCCAGGGGGACCCCGGTTCGAGTCCGGCCGGGGTCATTTCCCGATCCCACCCCGTCTCTCTGTCCCACTTGGTTCCTGTCACCATCTCAGACTGTCCTGTCAAATAAAGACATAAAAGGCCCTAAAAATATATATATAAAATGTTGTTAAGAAGATCTGTCTGGAAGAAATGTAGATAGCTCGATAGCACACAATATAATTATTCAATATGGCTATTCACAAGGTGTTTCACGGTCCCAGCATTAGTTGAGCCACTGCCCTTTTAGTCTTCCAAGGAAAAAAAAATCTGTGGTTGAGCACTGCTTGCATTTTATTCTTTAATTTACTGTGATACAACTTCCTCATTCTGTGGTCTCGGTAAAAAAAGAAGAAAAAAGAAAGATTGTCTAGGATACAGGGCATGTATCAGCAGGATAAAGAGGCTTTCCATACAATTTTGTCTGGTTGAGTGACCTTTCCTTGTCCCAATTAGAAAGACTTTGCTGCGATTTGTATGGACAGGCAGGACAGTTGCCCCGCTTGACTTTAAACCTAGGCCTCCAGGGTACCAAACATGTGCTCTGACCTGACCATTAGACTTAAGAGCCACGCTCATTGGTGTGACAGTGAGAGCAAAGCCACAACCCTTGTGATGGTCACACCGCCACATGCAGATTCATGACAGAACAAGTGAATGCTTAGATATATCAATGAGACAAGGATGCATATCTTTTCATCCAAAGGTCAAAATCACTGGAAAATATCCCAACCCCCTACATTAGATGCTTTGAAGCAACATTGTACCAGGCTGACTTGATTCTGTAACCCAGGGGTCGGGAACCTCTTTCATTCGAGGGGCCACTACAAATTCATCCAAGGGCCGTAAAAGTCCTCCGAGGGCCGTACACAAACCAGGAATTTCCCATGCACTTTGGGCCTATAATACCACCTTTAAAACAGACCCCACCTTCTCTAGGTTCCCTGAATATAGCTCAATTGTATTGCAAATGTAAGTTCTAAGATTCCTTTACAAAATATTTCAAATTTCATGTGGAGCTGCATAACATTAGGAAATGGATCGCACTCAGTTTTTTTTTCTTTCTTGTTCTTTTCTTTTTATTTAAACATTGCAGGGACTGCATAACTTCAAAATTATATCGGGGGCCGAATAAAAGGGCCTCAAGGACCGTAAACGGCCTTCAAGACATGGGTCCCCACCTCTTCCGTAGCCTATAGTTTACCAGTCCATCAAACTGATGGATTGACAGCACAGCATGTAGGCCTACCGGTTGGCAACCACTGTGGAAAATACTCCCTATCCCTAAGGCATCACAGGCTTACTATGGGCTGGTACATTGTGGCTGTGTTGAGCACTGCAGGAGCAAAATAAATACTTTGCACATGCTCATCCACAACAAAATTAAATAGTAAGTACACACACACATACATTATAGTAAAACTGAGGTGAGGCATACAGATTCCATTGTATTAGAAAGATCATAATGTAGCCTATTCGGATATGTATGCTGAACCTGCAGAGGAACCTTGGACAGAGCTCCTTGTGATCACAGCTAAAGAGTTTTTGTGACATCGAGGTCAAGATGGGCTCTGCCACTCTGGCCTCAAACAAAGTCAGCAAAAAGCATCATGAGTGATAACCGGCGGCTGTCATTCCCCAACCACAGCGCATCAGTGACCTGGGCCTGCCGATGTCTGCTGTTCAACATAAAGAAAATCTGACCCTACCTGACCCAACATGCAGCATGACTGGTTCAGACCATGGGCAGGGGCGTCAGCTGACCTAATGCTATACAGGGGCACAGTAGGGCACCGAGAGATAATGTGAGCGTGCAAAGCGTGCAAGCAAAACAATTTTTGCAGTTATTTATTTTAAAAAGCTTGTAAATTAATTATATTTTTGCAAGTAGGCCAGTGCGTGTGCACTATTTTGTGCGCATTCTGTAGATTACTCTGTATGCTTAACTTGAGCTAAATTCCAAGGTAGCAAGGTTGGGTTTTTTTGTGAAACTCATACCAGGGCACAGCAAATCAATACCCAGGCACGTGCCCATGTAAAATAGGTCTAGCGGGCCCTGCCGTAGCCAACCGCTAGCAGGGCCCTCGTCTATCATATAGCTGACCCGGGCTCGATTCCCGGGTCCTTTGCAGGCCCTTCCCCGTCTCTCTCCCCACTCACTTAATGTCACCACCATCACTGTCCTATCATAAATAAAGTCAAAAAGACAAAAAAAAATCTTTAAAAAAACCCCAGTCCATGGTCATCTCCTGCCTGAACTACTGTAACTTCTTCCGAGCAAATCTACCTGCTTGTACAATAAAGCCACTACAGATGGTCCAGAAAGCAGTAACACGGTAGGTAGTCACTCAACCCAAAAAGGCCCAAAAAAAGCCAAAGGCCTTGACCCTTGCCTGCAAAAATCATCTGAGGAACAGCCCCAGATTATCTGAAGGAGATACTTAGGCCGTACGTTCCTGTCAGACGTCCACGCTCCTCCAACACAAACCATCTGGTCGTGCTGTCTGCTCGCTCGTTTCTCAAACCTCTTCAGACCAAGGACCCATTTGTTTTTCATGGACCACCTGTCAACTGATAGTAAAAGCTTTAAGTGTTACAAATATAGATACAGATCGCTTATTTTTCATATAAAATTACTGGCCTGCCTTATTATAGTGAAAGAAGAGCGTCGGCTATGTGCAGCCTTCTAATAATGTCATAAATATAGCCTATGCTGGCTTTTCTTGAAAGCACTGACTACATTTAATAGGAGTCCTTGTACCACCTGAGCTCTCTCATGGACCACCAGTGGTCCACGGACCACACATTGAGAAACGCTGCTCAAAGTGATCCAGGTCAAGACTGTTCTCTGTCACGGTCCCGTGGACCAAACCCCCAGAGGCAGCAAGACTAGGCACATCTCTTTCAACTTCAACAAGTAAATAAAGACCCTTCTCTTTCATGACTATTTATTGCCCTAATGCCTAAGCTCGGCCCAGTCCAGGGATAGAGTCTATGGCATGGTGAGTGTGTGTGTGTGTGTGTGTGTGTGTGTGTGTGTGTGTGTGTGTGTGTGTGTGTGTGTGTGTGTGTGTGTGTGTGTGTGTGTGTGTGTGTGTGTGTGTGTGTACTGTACTTAAAGTGTTTATGAAACGAAAACAAAGTAAAGGAATTTGACCATTTCCGGGACAGATTCTGAAAGTTCTAAGCCTTGTGAATAAAATGGGATATTGTCTGGGTGATATTTTGTCCTAAAAGTCATGTTAAAACGTTCCCAAAAAGTGTTATGTTCGTTTTTTTGGTGACATGCAAATGATATGCGTGACATAAAAGGGGGGAGTTCACCTCATTCCACCTTGTTCAGATCAATGAAGCGGCTAGTAGGCTACCAAACCAAAGCGCAGTGTCAAGCAGTGTGTTGCTGGAGGGCCGAACGGTGCCAGCTGCAAAAATGGCTACTTGACAGAAGGAATATCTTTGCACAAGTTCCCTTCTGTGAAGAATGATGGAACTGTGGCCAACTGTGGAGAAGGCTAAAACAAGGGCTCTGTGGATCCAATTCGTACGCAGGCACCGGTATGGCAGCTTTTGTGATATACACCGGATTCTCATCCGCCCTGTAGGCTATCTGCTTGTAGGATAGACTGAGTAAAGTTAAGTATAGGGTACAGTTGGGCTAAATCAAATATGCCTGTGTAACAACAAGACTCTGATCTAATTCCAAAGTGTAGGCATAACATAAATGACAGCCCCAAAACATTTGCTGACCATATCGAAGATTGTGTAATCTCTGTTTATGTTGACATTCGCTTCCTGCCATACATTTGTCCCACATCGCTTGCCATAGCCTCGTACAAGCAGATGTACATGTGGATGAGAATTCCGGTGCATATCACAAAAGCTGCCACACCAGCGTGGTTTTGAAGCAAGCTCATGGTCACTGTTGTGCTCGGCACATTTCCACCCCTCGTGCTTCACCACAAATGTGGAGATCGCGGGCATGGTTGGACTGAAGAGAATGCTATTGTTCCAACAATTGACATCGCCGGCGTGCAGACTGAAACTGCCCCTGTAACTGCTCGTGCACTGCTTTGCTTTAGGTTACGTTTTACCTTGTCCATCTGCTTTGTATGTTGTTTTCAGGAAAGGGTAATGCACATTACATGCCAAACCGATGCAAATGCTCTCGGGATATGCACTTTTTGTTGATTGCCATTCAACTGGTCAATAAATTGGTTTTGGGATATCCGCGCTTCAGCCTCCGTGGTGCTCTCGGTCGAGGACAGCCAACTCACAGACTGGGCTACTGCTTAGCGAATAAACAGAGATGCATATAGCGTAGGCCTACTTTTTTTCTCTCTTCTTCTTTTTTAGGATTTCGGGGCTGCTCCAACAGCCTATTACCTCCGTTTTTTCTCTAGTTGATAATATTTTTGCATGTACATGCATTTCAATCACACTATATCGCGCAATTGAATCAAAATGACCCCCACACTGGGCAAAATAGGCTTGTATCCGGAGATATTTTGACTGGATATGTTTTATGACACGCGGCATATTCGGACCAGATTTCGACCATTTCCCGACTTTTCAAGAATCCGTGAAAATCTTGGCATATTTTGACTCCGGAATTGTGTTTGGTGAATACGGAGATATTTTGACTGGATACCGGTATTTTGAATGACGTGTGCTGCCAATCGCATTGAATAGAATGTTGGCCCTCCCTCTGCCGTTATGATTATGAAGCTCTGCGCGGCAGCCCGCCGCTTCCTATCTGGATTTCTGTTGTACGTTAGTTGGCAGCATCTTTATCACAGACTTTCCAGAAATCTGTCGCAGACTTGTTAAGCCATCAAAAAACCTTATTTAGTTCTAGCTCTAGGCTATGGGACTATGAGAGGACTCCGAGACGGTGTCCAAGTGAGATGGCTGGCGAGGTTGTTCGAGGTCATTTCATGATGAGGATGGACCAGACTTTAAGACATTCTGAGGTAAGTTGAAGTAACAGATTAGATGAACATACGGTGTATTGTCGTAAAGTAGCTCTAGATCAAAATTAAAGCATGCCTGAACATTGTAATGTTTAACTTTCCTAATGTTTTCTGACTGACCGTATAGCTAACTTGCTAACTAACCAGCGCCTTGTACTGTCCACTAAACAAGGACGGTTATCTTAGCATGTTAGCTAGCCTAGCTTTTTCGGTCTGGTAGGCAGATGTTAACGTTAGCTAGTTAGCTAGCCTGCCACCACCTAAAAATACTAAACCTTTGGGCAAGTGATACGGTGTCACGAATGAATGTATGCATAGACGTTTTACTGACATTGGATATATGACGTCGGATATCTGCAGGGGCTAGATTTTGAAATTACGACAACATTTGGTAACCTGCTACATTTTAACTAGCTAGGAGGAGACTAATATTTGGTTACAGATTTGTTTGACATAAAGCTTATTTTCCGTGATATCTAAAAGTTAATGACATCATGGACACTTGTGTCTGAATTGTATAGTCTTGAAAGTGTGGCTGTATTGTTCTAATATATGATTTGTCCCCCTTGACCAAGCGAAAAACACTATAAATTGCCTTTCTGTAAGATAAGAGATGGTCACAGCATGTGTCGTTATGAATGGGACAGAGGTAAAGAAGCCCCCTCCGATGTTATTTGACAGAACAGGAGTATGCCCTGTCGTTGCCCTTGCTCCAATGCACACATAGAGCTAGAGACTTCTGTGCCAGAAAGAAGAGAACGAGAAATTGTGAATTTAAGAATGTGTTTTGTTATAGGGTAATTGATGACATCGTATGGATGACATGATGCCCATCTAGGTGTGTGTGTGTGTGTGTGTGTGTGTGTGTAGATGTGTGTGTGTGTGTGTGTGAGAGAGAGAGAGAGAGAGAGAGAGAGAGAGAGAGAGAGAGAGAGAGAGCGAGAGAGAGAGAGAGAGAGAGAGAGAGAGAGAGAGAGAGAGAGAGAGAGAGAGAGAGAGAGAGAGAGAATGTGTAAGACTGATGATGTGTATAAGGCCTCTGCATGTTTTGGTTTTGTATTTGTGTATTTATGTAAGCTGATAAACACCTTAATTTTGTTTGGAATTAGGCCTAACATGATAAAAAGTACTTCACTCTATTCTACATCCGCAGCTCCATGAATGTCATGAGACACTCCAGGAGACGGTGGTTGCAATGCATTATCAACACCCCGCAACCCCAACCCTCCAATGGAACCCAGAACCCTCCGGAGTTCCTCAGGACCTGTCGGTAATATATTTGACTGCATGTTTTAAGGGAAAGAAAATGATCTAGACTTTACATGTGCAATTTCCATTTTAACCATCTCAAATAACCCTGAGGTTCTCATCGTCAAACTAGAGAAAACATCAGTAAGGTTCAGGCTGTCTTTTACAGATAAGGTACTTTATTCACTGTATTACTAAGCACTTTATTCATCCTGTGGGAAATTCAAGAAACAATTGTCCACTGTTTGTAACAGTATTTTTTAGCCAATTTGGATTGGAGCCAATTTTGGTCCCCTAGGGGAAATTCTTTCTCTGCATTTATCCCATTTCGGCTAGTGAATCACATTGAAATTTCTTAGCATAACAATATGTGATTGTGTTATCATTTTTTTTTTTCATCAGGCATGAGTGAGGCGAACACATCGTGCGTTGGAGGAAGAGTTGCAGTGACGACTTGGACCACAGGCCAGGTAAACAGGTTTACTCTGAGCATGTCAGCCCATACTTCTGTGATCAAAGTGCTATTAATAGAGAAAGATGTAATGCAACCAGAGGAACATATATATGTTGATGAGTACACTCCTGTTGAAAAAGTAATATTTTGAACAATATTTCAATAAACACACAAGTTATTTCCAAAATGACCATCGAGTAAGTGTAATGCAACATCTTTTCAGCTTACTGCAGAAAAGTAAGGTCAATAGTATAACTTGAATGACATATTTGTCCATTGTTCTGAAATTATGCTGGTGCAAAGGTGAGTACACCCCTATGTTAAACTGTCTATGGAGGGGCCGTGTTGGCCCGAATCTTCACGAATTTGAAAGATTAAAAGGGAGGTCATCGCTGTGCATTTCATCCTTGCCTTACATTGAACTTTTACATTTCGAGTCTGGACCTAGCTAAACAAGATGTATATGAGATTTGAATGAAATCCTATGGAGAGTATCATGATCTGATGATGTTCAGTAGTCACAGTACATGTTAACAAGCATGTTTCTAGTGGTGAAATTCAGCTTCCTACTGCGGACAGCATCGGTACAGGTCCGAAACATTTCGGTCCTACTACCATGCTTGACTTTCAGCATGAGGCACTTTTCTTTCTACAAATCACTTTTTACCACCACACATGCTTGACACCATCTACTGATGCAAAATTGTTTATCATGGTCTCATCAGAGTCAAACAGACTAAGGATATGGGATATGGAACCATGTACTGTGATCTAATGACACCATGATAAACAAATTAGCTTTAGATCAGTGGTTCTCAACCTTTTTTGAGCAAACGCCCCCTTGGACTCATCACAAGCCTCCAAACACCCCCCTGACCCTATCATAAGCCTGGCCACGCCCCCTCACCTCCCCCTCCCTAGTATCAGCTGTATCCTTCTCAACAAAGAAAAGTGCCCATGCTTAAAGTCAAGCATGGTAGTGAGTTGCACGGCTTGGGGCTGTGTGGATGCCATCAACAGGAGGAAGCTGAATTTCACCAAAAGAAACATGCTTGTCGACATGTACTGTGACTACTGAAGCAGATCATGATACATACTCTCCACATGATTTCATTCAAATCTCACACACATCTATTTTGGCCTGGTGGGGACTCATAATGTAAAAGTTCAATGTAAGGCAAGGATGAAACACACACAACGATGACCTCCCTTTAAATCCATTTCAATTTCAAGACGTTTTGGGCCAGCACGCCCCTTCTCAGACAGTTTAACATAGCATAATTGCACAAAATATGTCATTCAAGTTATACTACTGACCTTACTTTTCTGCCATAAGATGAAAACATTTTTGTATTACACTTACTCTATAATCTCTTTGGAAACAACTTATGTGTTTTAAAAAATATATATATTATTCACAATGTTACTTTTCAACAGGGGTGTAGTCATTATTGCCGTGCACTGTATATTTGGATCACCATTACACGTTTAGTCATAAAGTAATGAAAACTTGTGTACAGCATTGTATGTTTTCTGTTCAGCTGTAGATTACCTAATAGTGACGAGGTCACCAATGCCATCATCCAGGCTAGTAAGGATTCTGGGTAGAGCTGGGGACCAGAGAGTTTACTCATAACTCATTTATGTGATTATGATGTATAAAAAAGACTAACTCAGTTTCTTTCTGTCTCGCAGAAGCCTGAAATAGATTCTTTGAGAATCTTAAAAGTCAAACAACTGGGCCTTGCGGGGAAGACTGATGACGTGAGAAAAAAAGGAAAAATTTGATGGGCAGACGTGAGCGGGTAGGTAAAACCACAACTACCAACCCCATCATACAACTGCCATCACTTTCTTTTGTCACTACTTCACTTCAGGGGGCAATTAGCCAATATCCCCTTTCTTTCTTCCGAGTACTATTGTTAGTTTTTAGAATGACCGCATTTGGTACAAGGTATTTGCAAATGGGCAGCCAACACTAAAGGTCTGTTTTGACTCCTCCGTCAGGCCCTACCATGGAGCATATGGCAGGGCACTCGTTTGCAATGCGACCGACCCGGGTTCAATTCCTGGCCTGGGTCCTTTGCCAGCCCTTCCCCATCTCTCTCTCCCAACTTGCTTCCTGTCATCATCTGCACTGTACTGTCATTATGAAGACAATAATATCTTTTTTTTAAAAAGACTCCTCCATCAGTTGGGGGACACATACTGTCAGTGGGGGGGCAGTGGCAGATCGCGAACAATTCAAACTGGGAGAACTATACGTTGATCGCGGCAAGGGGTCTATTCAGCGCTAAAAGGGAGGGCGTGGTGGCTGTTTGGGTACTTGATCTGCCGTTACCCTGCTGACAGTACGTGTCCTCCAACTAAAGGACGAGTCTAAACCAGGCTTAAGAGATGCAAGCATAAGGAAACGTGGGGGGGACCATAGTTTTAAAACACGTGGTTTGGGGGAACCATGGTTTATGGCAAATAGTGTATCAAAGTTAAATAGTAGAACCATGGTTAATTTTTGTAAGGGATATTACTATGACAGCTACTGTACTCCTGTGGATAAACCACAATTGAACTATGCTTGGTTGATCTGCTGGATAATCTTGTGAAAATCCTGCTGTATTATCTCATGTGACCAGTTCTTTGGCATGTTCATGGTAAACAAGCATGAGTGTGGGTTTTGAACTGTACACTATTTTTTAAATGTTTAACACATTGTTTAAAACTGCCCTATTTTTTTGTTGCTTTTCAAGCAGTGGTGCTGGTGGCGCAGGATGTCCTGGAGGAGGACGACCTCGACTACCTCAAAGGAGCTGATTCTAGCCTTGTGCCTGATGGGGAAACAAGTGCACATTTGTTGTGCTCTGTCTGAGATGGAGAAGTGTGCGCCTTGCTGGAGTACTTCAATTGATGCCAGCAAGCCCAGCCAGCGAGTGACCGATAGTGGCCGGTTCTCCCTTCGTGACCCCCCCCCCCCTTCTGCGGCCGACAAAGCTTGAAATATGATTAAATGTAAATGTAAAATAAGCAATTAAAGAAAGAACATTCAACAAAATAATTGTCTGTTATAATATGATTTTAGCTGGGATTTAGCAGTAATTTAAAGTTGGCCTAATTGTTGTTTTGCAGTAGATTTGTGTCTATTATATTATGTTGAAAGAAGTATACTGCCTTACAAAGGCAAAGTGCAGTAACCAATTACCGTAGGTTCATTCTGAAAATGTGTTCATTCTGAAAATGATTTTCATAAAGACCTCCTTTATCTTGTGACGAAGAGGTATGGTCAAAATGTGCCCTGTTTTACAAATATTGCTATGTCAAATTTGCAGTAACTACAATATCCAACCTACCAAGTCTTTGAAGGCATTTTTTCCCCTCAGTTTCATTGTTGGCACTGCTGTTTACCTTTTGTAGGGCAGTTTAACCTAACGTCAGCATAAGTAATTTCGGCAACTTTGGCAACATCACAGATGTGGCAACATGCCCGTCACATGTTAGCCTGGGAAATCCTCAGCTTCCACAATCGTTTCGATCTGAAAGACAATCTCACTCGTGATTAGGATGGTAACCAGGCAAGACTAAGTTGTAATAGGCCTAAGTAATAGAATAGAAAGCTTTTTTTTGTCATTATACAAAGTATTCTGAGATTTGAGCTTCCCTGCAAGGTGCACAGTCGTTTATAGATGAACATTGTCCAGTAAGTGTGAGTTCATTGTTGTAACAACTTTGGGGAAGAAGCTAAAAACACCTAGCGTGATAAAGGCATGTACATAAATGCCTGTGAAATCAATTTATTGCCTGGTCGTGGGAGGTATGGGTCGTCCCATGCCTCACAGATCCGGAGATATACAACTACAAGAATGGAACACATCCGTGAGAGTATCTGCATCAAATACGTGAAGCACGTGCCATATCAGGTGAGAAAACGGCATCCGGATTTGTCTCATGTCGAAACTGTCCCATTCCGAGATTCGGATATGCTCCATATATGAAAATTGGCACCAGCGTATCAGTACCGTATCTATCAATATATCTCCGTATATTGTAAATATCCAGAAATATCTTCATACAAACATCCCCGGAAACAGAGCATTTTTGCCCAGTGCCATTTGTCAACAAATACACACGCCATGTCATCTTTGGGTCATGGCAAAGCGCCCTTAGCAACCGTAACCATAAAGAAAACAAACTGTCAGGCTAGGTCAACAATCGTCACTTCGCCTGTCAGACATGTCACTTTCTGCAGATGTATCAGTGCCTCTGAAATAGATTTGTGCTGCTGTTTTTTTTTTTCTCATGAGGTTGGATGTGTGGTTTTTCGACACGCTGATGTTTGTATCAGAATTTTGGTTCCTTTATAAGATGTGGGTCCATCAAATGTGTGTTGTTTTCTCAGATCGCCATACTAGCAAACCAGGGACTCTCCTCTTTGATGTCACAGCCCAGCTCATTAGTCACACCAAATTTCACAGAATTCACACTTTGAGTTGCCATTTTCACAAGTTCCTCCAGGATGATTGGGTTCAAAGTCTCATCGATGCTATCAGAAAAAACAAGGCTTTAATGGGAATGACCGTTTGTTTTCGTTTCATAAACTCTTTAATCCTGTGCCAATGTAACCTACTTAGAAAAAACACTTACCCTATGTGGCATCTCCACTTATTGTTCTGTAGGCCTACATTTCCTTTGCACTTTGTATCGGCAAGTGTTGTAGGCTATAACAATGTCCTCGATTGTAAGTATCTGTCTTTAATAGCAGCTGCCAAATGTAATGTAATTAGAAAGTCCATAATGTAAGCTATTTAGTTATACAGAGTCCCTGGCCTGAGCCTATATCTGAGGAGTGATATGTACTGTATAAGCTCTACGTGGATATACAGTAGATGAAGTTATATGAGGAGTGTGAGCATATTTATCTGGTAAATAGAGGAATTGTATAGGAATTTAAATGGCAGGATGCTCTGTGATAATATGCAAGCTTGGACCAGCATTGGGTGTTGTCTTGGACTGAAATGGGTGGAGTGGTTGAAAGTGGGTGAGGTCATGTGACCAGGTAATAAGGTCGTTCATGATGGTGTTTTTTCAACCAGGCAGCAAATTTGCTAGGCTGTGAGCATGCTCACTGTGTCCGCGTGAAGCATCCTGTTTAGAATTTCCGTTCACGGCGCAGTTTAAGGGAGTGACCTCTGCGCGGCAGTCATATCACATGGCGTTATTACATCCCGGGAACAAAAGTTTTGTCAAGCAGCCACGCAGTACCACAAGAGCAACTGCTGGGCAGAAGACCTCCTCCATGCCGTCGGTAATCTGCTGTGATTGGCATTCATCAATCTGACGTGAATTGCAGGTGTATCCCACATGCTTGTGAGGCAGCTCACTCGCTGCTCCAAGTAGGAAGCAGCGTTTTTTATGTCTTGGGAAATCACGTTAGAAAAAACTGTCCAACTTGTTTACCAAGCATTCAACTCCACCTTTATTAGACTAAGCCAATCTTGTGTTGACCAAGCATTTTTATGCTTGGTTGCGACCGTGCCTATTCACTCTTTTATCACCAGGGCTCTAAATTGCATAACACCGGCCCACCGGCCAAATGCTGGTGAAATTTCAGTTTGGCTGGTAGGAAAGACCAACTAGCCACTGTGACCCATTCAGTGAGTGTGTGTTTGGCTAGTAAGATAAACATCTACTAGCTGTTTTGGCTGGAAAAGAAAAAGGTTTAATTAGAGCGCTGCTTATCACCTATGGGTGACATGCGTAATGTCAGAGTGAACCTGATGAGGCAACAGCGAAACGCGTTGTTCACCAAATAAAGTACCAGCAAAGAAGACCAGTGTGCAGTGCTTTATCCACCCTTTATTTGGATTGCTAATCAGTTATGTTGTATTTGGGGTCTCCCTGCTCCTGAACTTCAGAGTTTGTGATGAGTTCGATTCTAGTGTTCCTAATGTGTTAATGTGCTTTTCTGTCGTACACCCACATTCACATGTAAATGTTAAATGAAAGGCAAAGGATTTTAATATTTCAAACGACCTTTGACCCCTAACAGTGACCTTATTGACAACTAGGAGAATTGTACTCAGAGATGATGCTGTTTTCAGCATAGTTCACAGAGTTCTTCAAGAAGTCTGCATTAACTCATCTCAGATCAGTATCAGAAACCAGAGCCTGTGAGGGCAGTGGCCTGCCCTGAGCCGAGAGGTCTGCAGTCAGAGCCCACTTGACCCCTTTAGACTTTACGTCATCACTGACCCCCGCGCTCATTGGTGTGGATCAAACACACACACACACACACACACACACACACACACACACACACACACACACACAGACACACAGACACACACACACACACACACACACACACACACACACACACACACACACACACACACACACACAGACACACACACACACACACACACACCAGGGCTTGACACAAACTTTTTCGTTTGCCGGCCACTGTGGCTAGTGGTTTTCCCGAGTCACTAGCCATCTAGTTATTCTTCTAGCCACAAATTAGTTTTTTTTGTTTTTTGTTATCATGACGCTGTACAACTGACCTCAGAAGACGAGGTGCTTAAAGCAAAAAGATGAGTGCATGGGTTTCTACATGGAAATAAATCAAGCAAATAGAAACTGAGTAACTGAGCCTTTTCTTGAACTTAAATACAAACAATTGATACACAATACAAGGGGCAAAGTGCAGAATATACGCTATTCTGATATCATAGAACAAGCTACCTGCCAAATTGGCTAGTGACACTGAAATTGTTACCAGCCACAGCCAAGTTTTACCAGCATTTGGCCGTTTGGCAGGTACCAGTGTCAAGACCTGACACACACACACACACACACACACACACAGACACAGACACAGACACACACACACATACACACACACACACACACACACACACACACACACACACACACACACAGATAGTGCAGACTCTAAAGAGAGAAGACCTGCCGTCCAGAAGCCTGTACGGTTGTAAGAAATGAAACGTACAGACTGGACTGAGGACCATCCATTTTTCTTATTTCAGAAAAAAAACACATGGCTAGTTTCATTACAAATGTACGGTACATGGTCAACTCTGCTCCAACAATGTGTGCACGGCCCAATTATGTCACATGTGTACAAATAGTAAAGGTCTCTACTATATATCCAGTCACATCTGGCTCATCCGGAGAACCTGCTTCTATTCCTCTCTGTATACTCCACCCGCTGGGCAGGCCAGATGTGCTGACGGGCAGTGATTGGCGGGTATAGGGGGGCAGGCAGCTTGCTGGGCGGGTCAGACGTGCTGACTTGATCAATGGTCTCTGCCTGGTCTTTCTGCAAGCCCACACGCAGTCTGGCATGGTGCCATGCCATTGGTCCGACATCCCATTATTCCGACAATTGACCGCTGAGTATGTATTAGTCTTTAAAAAGGGACCCATTATACAATTACTTCAGCGTTATGATTTTGTAAATATTCACCCTAGTTAACTGAAAAGGTAAAACTATGCCCAAACCAAAATAATTCTTATCCCTTACCCTCAGTAAAGGCATGTTTTTGCACCTGCATTTTTTGTCTGAACGAACGTGCCCTTATGTATGCACGATTCTCAGTAGCCTGAGTATCGTGCACATCTGTCTGTCAGACTAATGTCAGGATGTCGGACCAATGGGATGCTTATATGGCTTATTTTTGGACTTATGGGTTGGTGGACTAATGGGCTGTTGAACCTATGCACCTCCCCCACTAGTAAGTTGAGAGTTGGCGCCAGCACAACCCCGAGGAGAGATATTCCCCAAAGCTGATAAACCCCAAGGGACTACCTGTGCCATTTTTTTGTTGGCCTCCCGGTGCCGGGTTCAACAAGCTGGCAGTTCAAACTGATCGTAAAACTCAAAACAAAGACATACAGAGAGACACACAGAAATCTCTTCAAACAGTGTCTGGTCAGACATTTGTAGCGGCCTACCAAAGAAGGGAAGAACCACTCAAATTTAACACTGGCTGTAAGGAACACACTTTTTTTCAGATTTGTTTTAGATGCAGACTTGTCAACATGTCAAAGCATGTGTAGACTATTCGGAGTTGTGAGGTCGATTGTGTAGGAATACCTTGGCTACACATAAGGTATGAACGGGGGCATGGCACTACAGTCTGACATACTCATATTCGCAATCCTTGTCTGGTGGTAACACCACAGGATACGAAAAGGCTGGAAGACATTGGGCGTGCCGCAGGGCATCAAAAATCATAGACGGCAACCCCTCCCTCTTCTCATCACGGGTTATCGGAGATGGCAAGGAAAATCATAGCCGATCCCTCACACCCAGCACATCATCTTTTTAATCTCCTCTTATCAGGTAGCAGACATAGAAGCTTTACAACCTTCCAACATCCCAGTTTAGAAACAGCACACCAGACCACTTGAACTTGCTAGGGCTTTTGCCATTCATGCAACTTAGTGTTTTGCTCTTGCTCTTTAATATGCACTTTACCCTTGGTAACACTTCAACATGCACCTTATTATATTATGCTGTTTAATATGCAATGAAAAGGGGACCCTCTACTGTCTTCTGTTTATGCATCTGTGTCCATGGCTGTCTGCCCATATTTATGTGCTCTGCTGTTGGGCATCTTTGTTCAGTATATGTATTTGAAGTGAGGGATATGCTTCAACAAATTCCGTTCAACTCTGTTGACATGGAAATAAACTTCTTAAACCTCAAACTTCAAGACTGAATTCCAAGAGGGAGCTTTAGCATTAGACCATGCCTCAGTAAAATAAATGGAATGGGAAAAGGAGACATTCTGCCAGGAGAAATTCCTGATTTGTCACCACAGCACTAACAAACCCAGCAGTCTCTCGCTCTCTCTCTCTCACACACACACACACGAGGAAATGCCATTGTTATTAATCAACAGGACTCAGCAGGACCGCAGCAGGACTAACAGATGATCCCTAAACTGAATAACAGAGACGCAGCTTTGGTCTTATGACAGAGGTTAACATTTATCAAGGTGACCAGAACACTGTCAGATACACAAAAGAATCGCTAACAGCACTGGGTAAAACAAGGACGATAGCTGTGTTGGACATTACATCACCAGGAAAGCTCATTCACACATATTAAATAACAGAGGACTTCCTGATTGGTCGCCCCTGTCCTCACTCCTCACCCCCATCACTCAACAAACAAACACACACAGAAAGAATAAGAATAATATCATCATAAATGTGCCAAGTTTGTTGACCCGTGGAAAAACATGTGGCTTTGATTTAATATTTCTTAGAAAATAGTAAAGAGAGCACCAGTGAGTTAGTTGTAAAGTTTCCACTTCCAAGACTGCTGCTTAGACCTACCAAGTCTAAATGGTTGTCATGACCAAAAAAGCCATCTAGGTACAAAGCTTAATTTTAAAAAAATCTAAATTCCAGCATATTATTTTTTTTAAAAAGGAAAAAAAAAACACCACTTCAATTTTTCATTCAACAAGTTTGAGGATGAATTTATTAACAAGAGAATTTTCAACATTAAATTATATTACATACAACACATTCATTCAAGACGAAGGATTTCATATCCATATCAAATAAAATAACACATGGATTAATAACAACAAGTTGATTTAAAGACATATATTGCCATTGCCTGCATTGCGATGACATCGTGAGAAGGACAAACATCTGTTCAGTGGCGATTTCATCTCAATGCTGTATGCTAGACAGGGCTGCGTGGATGCGGAAGTGCAACCTCGATTCCATAGAGTACTCCTTGTAATTCAGCCTGCAAACAACAACAAACACATGGATGCATTTTCATTAACATCATTTCCAGGATGAAAAACTAGCAACTAAAAGAAATGACTTTTGCCATTGCTTGTCAAATTATATTAGGATGTAATGGGTACTCAATGGTAAGGGGAACTCGCACACCTTGGATGTCGATGCAATTTTTTTTGCAATTTTATTTAATTTATTTTATTTGCAATAAAAGAACACTATTGCATTGGCATCCAAGGTGTGCCAGTTCCCCTTGCTTGCTCCTGTAGTTTACCTATTGGAACCACCAGGCATCAAGAGAAAAGGCGCGGTACCTCCTATTGAAAGAACATTTACTCAATGGTAAGAAAGCGTTTCAAAACCAATCAGCTCTGAAGCTTGGACTCACTTTGCGTTTTCGATGCACTTGACTGCTTTCTTAGCATCTCCTTGCAGGTTGTAGAGGAGTCCCAGCTCGTATGTGACAAACGGTGCAAGGTAGTCGTCGTATTTAATGTTCTTCTCACTGTGGATGCAGAAATCTTAATTAGTAATGCTGCTTCACATTCAGTGATGGGCAAAATTGATTAGTTAGTTCCAATGCAAGGCCACATATTCCTAATCACCTTGTTTTACCTGTCTTATTCAATCAAGTGAGCAGTCAAACAGCCAATCACCTGGCTGAATTGCACAGGTAAAACCAGGTCATTTGGGATATGTGGTACTGGATTGTAACTCACGAATCCATTTTCCCCATCACTGTTCACATTGGCCATCATGTGGCCTAGTCAAGAATCGATGAATAGAATTGATGAAACGGAACACCGACATTGAGATGATTTTGGTCCTTACTTTGAAATGACGTAATTGAAGCAAGCCTCAGCCTCCGTCAGGCGGCCAAGATGCCTTAAGGTCAGGCCCTTCAGCATTTGCACAACGCACTGGTCGTCAGTATGGTACTCTGAAGGCTCTGAAGACCACAACAGATGAAACAACAGTTTAGTTTAGTAAGCAATTGCTAGATGTGAATATACAGTATATACCTAATCAAAATGGAAGTGAGGTCAGTATGAGAAAGACGTTTGCTCACTTGGATCATTGGCCAGTTGGTCCTCTGCTTTCAGGATTGTGCTGAGAATGGCTTCAGCCATGACAGGGCTCTTCCCCACAATGGAAAAGCCATTCCACACGTACATCATTTCCTGTTGAAGATTAACAAAGATAAACAAAAAAACTGTAATTAAGTGAAATGTGAAATTGTTTGCCTTTTTTGATAAGAGCATGCGAGAGTGATGGTGTAGGAACGGAAAATGTGATTGTCGTGTGTTTTGTTGACTGCCTCAAGATGCTTTGTGTGTTTGATTGGCAGATATGCTTTTGTATGCATCCCAAGAGGCTTAGGGACTTTGGGGATTCTGGGAGATAAATAAGTTAAGTCTTGTTTTTTCAGTTCGAACTCGTATGTCTGATTTATTCCAGTAAGAACCCATACTTGAAATGACTAGGTTTTACAAAAGTGGAAGAGATAGATAGGGAAGGATTAGGATTAGGTGTTGCGGAGGTACTGCAGGGGGGTCGAGAACAAAAAGGGACATTGCATAACAACGGGAAATCTATCAAAATTAGGGTACAATCTATTAATTGAAAAGCTAGCAATATTAGTGGATAAAAAATTGCAGCCAATTTTTTTGTCCATTAATATTGCTAGATTTTCCATCAATAGTAATCGCAAAAATACGTCCAAAAGGGGCCCCCCACTGGATAAGGAAATAAACAACCTTTGGCCAGACTTGAACCCAGGTCCCCTATCTAATGGTATGGCACCTTAGGGCCTCCGACAGCACAGGAGAGCACTATTGGTTCCGACAATTTCGGTTACAAAATTAAGCTCTACCCTAATTGGCAGGCGACATCTACGGACATCTACGCCGGTGTGCGGGGTTGTATTGAAAACGGTGGAATCGAACAGGGCCTCTGCACATCGGTTCTGACGAGGTGTGGAGTACTGCACTGCCAACGGCCGGACATCTGTGCGGGTGTGTGGGCTCGAATGGAATCGAATGTGTGGAACTGAGTCGAAGTGCTCCACACTTCGGCGGAACCGGTGTGCACTGGGGTTAACCAACTGAACCATGGTGCAACGGAAATGTCAGTTGTTTGGGGTAAAAGAGTGAGTTAGAGAGGATTAGATCAAATGTGTGCTCACCAGTGCTGGAATAACCAACTTGGATGGCTTGGGATCACTGTAACGTCTTGCTTTCCTCGCTGCAAACTTCTCGGTAGGTATAGACTTGCCAGCAAGCCTCAGTCGGAGACCTTCTACCGACCTGAAGAATTAGGAAACCAGCTTTTAAATTATATAAGTAACTCGGTTGAAACCTTCACACACTTAAGGGAAATTCAAACAAAAAAATCCTAATGCAAGTCACCGTGCACTAAATCAAACACTGGAGAGTGTTTCTCTGCAGTGATATGCTGTACTTTTTATCAAGAGTCCATCTGAGTCAGGTCTTATGCTTGTTGTTGCTTACCTAAACAGGTCTTCAACCTGCTCGCCAGTTGCCTTTGCTTCCTCCTCAGTCATCATGGACAAAATGGATGCCTTCTGGAACACGTAAATGGCCTGAAAAAGACCAGATGTGTTAATACACACACAGAGAGAGAGAGAGAGAGAGAGAGAGAGAGAGAGAGAGAGAGAGAGAGAGAGAGATCCTGTATGTGGAATATGTCAATGTCTATGAATATGAATAAACAGACAGTAAGACCCACACACACACACACACACACACACACACACACACACACACACACACACACACACACACACACACACACACACACACACACACACACACACACACACACACACACACACACACACACACACACACACACACACACACACACACACAGTACATTTGTTAACAAAGGCAGACATGTGGTTTTGGTTTCTGAGGCCGCAATCACATTTCTTGAAAATGGGACCCACTTTAAATTCCGATATATTATTATAGCGAGCAGTATAGAGGGCAGTGAAGTTTCCACTTCTGAGAATGCTGCTTAAAAAAGAACTACCAAGCCTGAAGAGCTGTCATCATCACTAAAGAGAGTTAATTTATTAACACCACTAGGCTGAACCACAGTCAGTGGAACCAAATCATTGGAATGGAAGGAGAAGAAACAACATACAGTACAGTACTTATACAATCCAAACTAAAGCGGTCCTTTACCTGTGACCACTTGCTCTCTTTACAGAGCAGGTCTGCATAGCGGTAAGCCTCTGTCCAGTTCTGCTGAAACGAGTAGCACCACATCAGCTCCCAGTAGCACAGGTGATGCACTTGGTGCCATTCTTGCTGGGCAGCAATGCACTCGCCAAACTTCTGCTGTGCCTGTAAAAAAAAGCATCAGAAATATTTTTGTAAAAACATTTCAGCAAACTTTTTTTTTCCTTGTGCCATTAAATAGTATAGTGTTGAATAGGAATGCCACTCACCATTTCAAAGTTCCCTTTGAGTTCTGCAATTCTAGCAGTGTAGAACAGCATAAGGGCCCCCTAAAATGAGAGAGAGAGAGAAAGAGAAAGAGAGAAAGAGAGAGAGAGAGAGAGAGAGAGAAAAAAAGAGAAAGAGAAAGAGAAAGAGAAAGAGAAAGAGAGCACTGGTCAGAGTTCAGCTAGAATTATCTTTGAGAAAACAGCTCCATACAAAGGTTTGCGCTTCACTTACGTTGGGAAACTCTGCAACATATGGTGCCAGCAGGGTTTCTGCCTCAGCCACATTCCCCTCACCTGTACCTAATAGCCAAAACAAACAAATAGATTTAAGTTCCATTTTGATCAACATCCGAAAGCCAAACTCCGACAAACCGTCATCATTTGCAAAGTTTTAATTGAAACTTAATTGTTCTGCTGACCATCATCAACCAATCTTTAGTGGTGATCAACATTACGATAAGAGATTGCACAGGGATCAACATGACTCATTTAATGGTGTCAAAGAAGATATAAAGACAATATTATTGCAGACAGCAACCAAAACCAGTCTTGTTAAACAAATTAAATCATCTGCTGTCAAAGTCAATCATCAGCTGTGGCAGGTCTGTTTCTTCATATTGGAAAAGAAAGAAGGTCGTCCACACATTGTTGCTGCTCCCAGTTTTTTCAACACGTTTCGACCAGTCTGGTCTGGTCGAAACGTTGTGTTGAATTAACTGGGAGCAGCAACAGTGTGCGGACCTTCTTTCTTTTCTTGTTTCATCGTTCAAGACTTTCTTTTTGGGCTCAGACATTAGGTAACGGCATTTAGTACCCATAAAGTAATTTGCAAAAGTGTGGTTGATCTGATGCAATGAATAATGTTTCTAAGATAGTCCACTAAAAACAAACAAACAAACAAACTAAATCTGTACGATAGTGGCATTGGCTGTCGTTGCACCGCCCTGACGTGTGCTACAGCTGAAACGTCACTGACCCATTACACTGATATACACACACACACACACACACATATTGTGCCTCACCTAGGATAACAGAGACGTAGAGGTGAAACATGAG
The DNA here is from genome assembly GCF_034702125.1 of Engraulis encrasicolus. NCBI lineage: Eukaryota > Metazoa > Chordata > Actinopteri > Clupeiformes > Engraulidae > Engraulis > Engraulis encrasicolus. The sequence goes on along the minus strand of NC_085864.1, from coordinate 30,289,087 downwards.
GAGAGTGAGGGTGCTGAGGATGGAGCGCAGGCTCCCCGTGGCGGCACCTTCGCGCAGCTCCGACAACCCCACTTCCTGGAAGAGAAAAACAGTAGCCTGATTATCATCGACGTTCAAATCTCTTCGAGACTTGGTCTGACCAAGAGCATGGGTCTATACTACAAAGATGGTTCAGGATAAGTTAAGGTTAAGTTAAAAGGTAAATCATCTAATAGATTTTCTCCAGAAAAGCTCTTCTATTAGATGATTTACCTCTTAACTTAACATTAACTTATCCTGAACCAACTTTGTAGTATAGGCCCCATAACAATGAACATTTCCCAAACAGCATGGTTGACCCACCTCCCTTGGTTTGCTTATGGTCGTTTGCTTCCCGACAAAGTGAAAGGAGTTCCCGTATTTTCGGGAACTCAGAAAATACTTGCATTACTCTTGACCCTGACTAGTTGCAACGCCGAAGGTGTTGAGTCACTAGGAGGGCGTGGCCTGGCTAGGCAAACAGCCCATGCTCACAACAACAACAAACTCTGAGAAAACAACAGAGGAATTCACCAGCTTTACTGCTAATAAATGGAATTGCACTTTTTTTGGTGCAGGTAATGTTTGTATACTCAGGGTGCAATCTTTAAGAGGCGGAGGGGTAGTTCCCCTTCTGTTTTTGACATCTCCCTTTCCATATGATTTTAATAATAACTCCATTGATATTGCTTAAAATCTGAAACGTTTCCCCTGAAAATCAGAAACGTAAGCAGGAGTGTGCAATATCTTCAACCTGCCATGCAATGCGCATTATGTAGACTATGTGTATGCTGCTGGAATTTCCTTTGGGATCCATCAAGTTACACTACTCTACTCTAATACAGTACATAATGCAACTAGAAAAATAAAGTAGTATTGCATTCAAGATACGAGGCAAAGTCATTCCACTTTAAGTGGCGAACTTACTCTGTCGCCAGCAAAGCCCAGGAACTCGAGCAATCGAAGGACTCTGGTAGGGAAAAGGGAAAGCATCTGAGGGGGGAAAAAAATGATGAGTTAAAGTTTAACCCATTGTGTCCTGGAGCGACATATACACTGCATTCAAGTTCTTTAGATTTGAGCTGTTTTATTAAAAATGTGGATATGTCAGAGCTTAATGAACACATTCTCGTGCGAAATGAAGGTTCTAGCTTTTGAATGCAACTCATTTCATGTTTTTATGTGCTTCGGAGGCTGAGATATAGGTTTTAATAGGGAGAGGGCATCTTTTCCCAAAAAGGGCTTAGGCTAAAATGGGTTAATACACATAGTCAGCTGTGAAATTTACAATATCTAATGTTTTTCAAGTATGCATGTGTGCACCACGTCTTCACCCACAAGAACAGTCTCATACCAAGTTGAAGGAGCCAATGCCCATGTTCACTCCTCCAGCGAAATTCTTGAACGTCTCACTTTCTGTCTTCTGTCCTTCTGTCTGAGTTTTGTACGCGTTCAACATATCCTGGCAATGTCTGGTAGAATGCAAACAAAATGTCATACAAGGCAAAATGGAGCAAAGACATAATAAGGCTATTTCTGCAGCATGTTACTGGCTGTAGCCACATCATTTTGAAGTGAAGAATTAATTTGTGTAATGCCTTAAGTCACCCATCTCAGACGCAGAATAATGATTATCGATAGCGCTAACCAAAACAGAAAATCACTCACCTAAACGCTTGATAGCTCGCTCGCATCTTCATTCCTCCTTTCAAGAAGCCGATCACACTCTCATCCTAGAAGAGTCCATGAACACATTTAATGTAGTGTGGCACTTAATGAGGCTAAATAAGAAAATAACTGAAAATTAAATTTGTTGACCAGGGGTGCGTTTCTCGAAAGCGCAATTGTTAGCCAGTTAGCAACTTGGGTAGTTGGTTGCCAATGGCAAATTGCAACAAAGTAGCTAATGAAGTTAGCAACTATGGTTTCGAGAAATGCACCCCAGACCTGCTTGTACAACACTTTATTTAGCACAAAATCAATAGGAACAAAGGCCGACCAAATAAATACGACTTGACTTACTTCCAGAAATGCCAATGTAGCTCTCAGGAGAAGAACTTCAGCATAGCACAGCTCTGCATGCCTTTCATCTGAGGAACACAGGGTAGGATACAAAATGCATGATTATTGATTAGACCCCCCCTCCAAAAAAAAAAAAATCACCACATCACAGAGAGGTCAAAATTAAGAACGTTCATCAGAGTAAGAGTATGCAGAGTATGCAGAGTATGAAGTATTGACACCATTTCCCCTCAGGGATCAATAAAGTTACTCTACTCTACTCTACATCCCACCTCTCTGAGGCCAGGTGCAGGACAAAGGCGTATCCGATAGTGGAAAGAGTAGAAGTCTGCACATTGTAGCTCCACTTTGAAAATGTATTCTGGTCATACAATGTTTCGACCCAACAGGGTCTTCATCAGGCATGTGACATCCCTGATGAAGAAGACCCTGTTGGGTCCAAACACTGTATGACCTGAATACATTTTCAAAGGGGAGCTACAGTTTGCACTGCAGACTTCTACTCTTTCCAAAACGAAGAATGTGCATTTTGTTTCAACATTTACCTTCAGTCATCTGCTCTACGGTTCTCCCTGTAATCATGTTCGAAATGGCCTCCACAAACGTCACCTTTCTTCTGAACCTAATACGGGGAAACAGGATGCAACTCAGATCATACACATACAGCGGTAGTCCTGCACAAACTGACACATCAATTACATGACATTATGCATTGCATTTGGCAGACGCTTTTAAACAAAGCGACCAACAATTGAGAACATAATCATAGCTGACAATCATGTCGGCTATCAATACTACATACTCGTACAATAGCAGCACAAAATCTTATATTCAAAATACAATGGTATCATAAAACTGACAACATTTACAGTACATATATATATATACACTGCATCTACACACACTCATCATACAGCAGTCGTGCACACAATTTACATATAGCGTCCAGAGTCCAGACTGAACGGTGAATACCTCTGGCATGTAACAATCGCCTCCTCCAGAGCGTCTATGGCTGTCTCGATGTCCTTGGGGGCAAAGGTCATCCCAGCCTGCATAGTCATGATGCTGCTGTACCCCATGGCATGATACACGCTGTCCTTCCTCCTGCAGAAGTGGTAGAAGTAGTAGACTTCCTTTATAGATCATGCAGTTAATTAAAGGTGCTTACACATACACATTACATTGCATTTGGCAGATGCTTTATAACCAAAGTGACTTACAAACGAGGACATAATCATAGCCAACATCACTAGCAGATACAAAGTGCACAGGAAATATACAGAACAACAAGTGCAGATGCAAAAAAGGGTTAGTTAATTTTTGTAAAAAAAAATTTTTTTAAGTACAGCGCACGCGCGCACACACACACACACACACACACACACACACACACACACACACACACACACACACACACACACACACACACACACACACACACACACACACGAAGAGTCTGGCTTGGGGCCATCACAAGACGGATGAAAGTGCACAGAACTGCACACATGTGCAGACAGTATACACGCCAAACCTATTGCACACAGCTGCATGAAGGAGGTACGTGTATGTGTAGTTGTGTGTATGTGACAGTATGTGCTTCTGTGAGACTACAGTATGTACTTGTGTCTTTAGGTTTTGTCCTGGTGTACTTCCATTGTGTACTGAGCTGTATGTTTTGTCTCCATATTAGCTGTAACACTTAATGACGGTTGGTGAAAACAAATTTCCCTTGGGGACAATACAGGCAATCTAATCTAAAACAACAAAACCATCATTGGCTTTACACTAGAGCAGGGGGTTCCCAAACTTTACCAAGACACGGCCCCCCATTTAGCTGTAGATTCTGGACAAGGCCCCCTATACATGGGTCATGTCGCACTATTTTGTGCTCCCCCCACAACTACAGTCCTAGGCCTGTGAGTCAGTACCCCACTAGAATATATAAAATTAACTAATGGGAATATTTTGTACCTCAATTTTGGTTTATTTTGGTGTACATTAGTTATTCAATTTCTTCAATCATTTATTTTAATATTCCCTATCAACTTTCCGCGGCCCCCCTAGCATCTCCTCGCAGCCCCCCAGGGGTCCCTGGCCCCCACTTTGAAAACCCCTGGACTAGAGTATCCTGTGATGGACTACAGAGTGGTTGAAATGCGATTTAGATTCTTAGTCATACCATGGTTTGAGGAGCTCAAGTGCCCCGAAAAAGTTGTTGTTCAGGAAAAGATTCAGCGCCTTGAAACTTTCACTCAATGCCTCCTTCAGGTCCACTTTGCTGGTCCTGTACACAAGAACGTCATCGTACATGTAACCACCACAACATCTTTTGCCAGGTAAGAAAAAGGATGATAACAATAATAATAATAATAATAATAATAATAATAATAACAGCAATGATAATAATAATAATCTTTCGCAACGAGATGGTAGCCCTTGCACTTCGGTGCTCAGGCCCTAAAAGGCAATATGCATGATTATTGTATTAAAATTAATTATTATTAATTGTTGTTAATTATTAATTATAATAACGTAGTTATTGTATTAAACCTCTGGAGAAGGCAAACAATTTACAGCGCAGGATGAAAAAGTCTATGGCCATACAAACAGCATACTTACATAGAGCTGGAAGCAAGCTCCTCATCCTAAAAACAGATAAGACCATCAATTCAGCACATTGAAAACCAGGGGTGGAAAGTAACACTTAGCCTACTCAAGGAACTGTGTAGCTGTTATGAGAAGGCTACTTTGTCCATTTCAGGTCGTTTTTAAAATTAGCCTAATTATTTTACTTGAGAAGGACATATTGTCCTAAGTAGGCTTCTCGATTACACTGGAAGTGGCCAGAGTGAAAAATATTAGACAAGAATAGATTTTGGCATGAAAAATGATAAACAATCTCCCTGAAATTAAAGATAATGCTAAATTGCACACAGCACTAGTCACTAGTTTAGTCACAACTAGTCACTAGTTTAGCCTACTTGTCCCACCAATTTTGGATAAATGCGTGTGGATGATGCCAAGCAAGAGGTTACAGAGAACAATATTCAAGAAAAGAAAAAATGTTGAAAACAATATTCAGAAAAGTAAAATACATTTCCTTGAGTGTAATGTTTCTGTATCAGTTGAAAATAATAGGCTACTTCATTGCTGTCAGTGAGTTGTCAAATTTTGGGTAAAATTACCACCAGGTAACTTTTGCAGGGCAAACTAAGAGTTAACTCCACCCTATTTTGAGGCAAATTCCCACTAAAATAGTAGGACCAAATTAGAAATTAAATAGGCTAAGTCTTGATGTAGCCTGTTAAAATTACAGTGCAGGTGTAAGAACGAGCTAGTCAGAGAGCAACATACTACCTTAACTGTGAAAAAGATAGTCCTACCTCAGCATAAAATTATAAAACAGAATACAAACAAACGTAGGCTAAATTGATGAGATGTGTAGGGTAGTCCTAGGCATAAAAGCGTGCTGAGATGCAAAATAACTCGCCTTCGTCGTTTCAAATGTAATTTCATCCATACGATCCATGTCCTCTGATATTCTGTGCGCCGAAACAAAAAAAGTAATTGATCAGAATGCACTGGGCGTTTGCAGGCAGCACCAACTAACCTCTCAACTTCTTCCTCAAATCCCTGTGGCAGCGTCTATTTAACAGCTGTAGCGGGCACGTCGATACTCCGTCATACGTGCAACGCCCTTTTCGATTGGTACCACAGCAGCTACTTTCAGGTATGTTTGTGGAAAGCCGTTTAACAGCCAAACTTACTGGATATACAGCCCATGTCTTTAATTCATATTACCAGGCAAAACAAAGAACATTTAACATAATTGAAATTACATCTGCAATTTCAGATATCAACAGGCAACCCTGGTGCAAATAATTTCCTAAAAGTTTTTATTTTTAGTTACTGGGAATAAAAATAAAATGGCATTTCATCTGCTGTTCCAGTTTGGCATCCTAGTCTTTTTCATTATTTGACTTAGTATACTCACTTCAGGTGTATCCATTGTCAAATAGGCCTAATTAGAAATAGGGAAATGTAACCTTCAAACTAGATTTTGTGTTTTTTTTTTTTTAATGGCCTATATAAATTACAGCTATACATTTATTTATGGTCTGTTGTTGTTATTACAGATACCCTGGATTAGAATGCACTAAGAGAAACTACATTCACGTTAGGCAAATATCCCCACTGGAAGTAGAGGGTGTTCCCAACACCTGTTAATAGCTTTGTTGACATACTGTAATTGCATGTAGGCAATTAGGAGCAGGAAGCGTTGGATAAGGTGAGTTTCCTGGGGCAGGCAGAGAGAGTCTTTTTCCTCCATTGTCATTTAATGAGATGTGTAACAACAAGTTGGCCGCCATCAAATGCTGCAACGCTGCACTTCAGGTTTGTCTTGACTTTGACTTTTTCTGCAGTTTCAATTAGTCAAGGTTGACTACAAGTGGACGTTCTTGAAAGACAATTGATGTCAGTGACTATGAAGGGAGGCCTACTAGGCCTACTGTATGTCCAATCTGGAAAAAGCTATAACTTATGCTTCAGATAATAAAACTCGGCAAAGACAACATGTGGTTTCTAGTGCCTGAGTGACATACAGCTTCATGGTTGTGTTTTTCATTCTCGTATATAGGTAGACGTGCCAACTTGACATGGTTTGGGGTGGGCATTTATTTTCTTGCGCCATGATTTCATAGAATAATACACACAAACACACACACACACACACACACACACACACACACACACACACACACACACACACACACACACACACACACACACCATATCATACTTGATCTATAGGTGAATAAAAACAAGTCCATGCCCCGTACAGATGGCTTATACATGTCTGGCAGAAGGCAGGCACATGTAAGGCCTAAGGCAGGGGTTCCCAAACTTTATCATGACAAGGCCCCCCATATACCGCTAAATTCCAGCCAAGGCCCCCAATATTCCGCTAGATTTCAGCCAGGCCCCCCTTGCATGTGTCGTGACACACTATTTTTCTGGGCACCTCCTTCCACAACCATAGACTACGTATATCTGTGTGTCAGTGCCCCACTGGGATTCATAAAACAACGATAATAGCAGGTGTAATGTTCAGAGATGGAGTAGATTATTATAATGCAGTTTTTAGCTAGTGGGAATATTATTTAGATTTTTTTTATTTTGGTGTTAAATTATTCAATTATTTATTTTGATTTGCTATAGGCCTACTTTTCCTGCCAACCTGCCACGGCCCCCCTAGCACACCCTCGCGGCCCCCTAGGGGTCCCTGCCCCCCACTTTGAAAACCACTGGACTAAGGCACTTCAATTGAATATCCAGTGCCGTGCATATGTTTTGGCCCCCCATACAGATTTTTTATTTTTTATTTTATTTTTTTACTTTTTTGCACATTTGGCACACTTAACATTTTAAGGTAACCACACAAATGTATACATTAAACAAAGATAACCAAAGCAAACATAAAATTCCGTTTCTCAGTGATTATTTCATTTGTTGAGAGAATAATGCCAAAAAACCTGCATGACACTGTGTGAAAAAGTAATTGCCCCCTGAAGCTTATAACTTGTTCTACCACCCCCAGGAGCAACTATTTTAGTGAAGTGTTTACGAGTACGGACGAGTAGTCTTGTGCATCGCTGAGGATGAATTTTTGCCAACTCTTCTTTGCACAACTGTTTTAAAATCGGCTACAGTGGATGGATCCCATGCATGCACACAAATGAATGGTTACAAATGGATGACTGGACATTATCCTTCAGGATTTGTTTGTAAAGAGACAAATTCATTCATCCATGTCCAGAGGCAGCAAAACAGCCCCAAAGCATGAAACTCCCACCACCATATTTCACTGTTAACATGGCGTTCGTTTTTATGAAATGCAGTGTTCATTTCACACCAGATGACAGGAGGCTCTCCTTTCAAAAAGTTCAACTTTTGTTACATCTGTCCGCAGAATATTTTCTCAGAAGCTTTGTATGCATTGCCATTATGTTTTTAGCAAATTTGAGACAAACCTGGATACTCTCCTTGACAGAGATGGCTTTGGCCTTTGAACTCTGACATGCATGCAATGTTTGCCTAGTCTCTTTCTCGTGGTTGAGTAATTAACACTTCCATTTTAAACGGTAATTAAAGGATAAGTTCAGCCAATTACAACATGCCGTTGTAATGCTCACACTACCCTGGATTTGTCAGTACCTGAGGTTTTTTGTTGTTTTTTTTTCAGCCTTTTCCGAGATCCTGGGGACCATTCCATCATTGGCGCTGAATTCAGCGGCGCTTACGCACAAAAGCGGAGTTTCAACTAACAGCAGCTTAAACTTGAGGCAGACGCCGTTCCACCACTGAGGATCAGCTGCGTCTTGGCTAGTTTCACTTCAGCCGCGCTCATCAAAGCTGGCGTTGCGCTCGTGCACGTTGTACATGGGAAGTCCATATCGACGATTGTCGAAAATGCGATCATGTTGTAGACTCGGGCATGGCTTGTCAAATCAAGTCTTTATCAGAGATGTCAGGCGCCCATCTGTAGGCGAGCGGTAACGCAACCGCACTTTGATTGAGAGACCAGCGTTCAATCCCCACCATGCGTAATGACAGATCATAACTCAATTATCAAAGGGAGAGTCTCGTCCGAACCTCGACTGCCATCATTTCAATGCGCAAAAATAAAATGCTTGCATCATCTAAGGTGTTTTAATTTTATCTTTCAGAAGAATTTATTTTATGATAACAGGCATAGACTAGGTAAAACGTTAGGCAGAGATAATTGAATCATTGCAATGCAAACTCCAAGCGTAGGCATCTGCAAGGTGGTTGTGAAGACGTTTTTTTTATTGCCTATGCTGAAAATAGCCTAAAGGTCTACATTTAAGGTAGGCCTATTGGTAGACCTATTGCTTGACAGCAAATGAAGCCAGCCACAAAGCGACATCAAAGGAGAGAATAGGCAAACGTATGTTATAAAGTTTTCATTTCTAACATGTCGCCATGCAAGACTTGAACCCGGGACGACCACTTATTACGCAGCGCACCTGCCCACTGTGCCATTCACGTCTTCAGTGTCATGGAAGGAATTGTCCGATATCATCTTAGTAAATCAACACTATAAATGTTTTTAAAAATGTGCTGATTATCATAAAACCCGCGAAATGAAAGACAATGGTAACTATTGTAGTTTTTACTGGCATTATCACATCATAGACTATTAAAATAGAGTGACTGGTTCGCTTTGATCTCGTAAAATGATGGCGGGAATCAAGCGGAACGTGCCCGTTGTGACAGCTGTTTCCTACAGGTTCATGTTTTGTGCAACACTGGTTAATTTAGCCTGGTGTTAAACCTGGGAGCTACCAGGTTAACGTTGGAGCATAAATTACCGTGGCAACTCAGCTGAGTTTCAGGTTAGCAAGGCTGATGGAACGGATCTCTGTCTAAAAATAGCTTAGTTTACCGACTTGAGCTCGGATTTGGGGTTACCGCCGTTGATGGAATGGTCCCCTGGTCATTATAATGGGGGCAGGTGTTTGTTTACATTTCAAAAAAACATCTTGATTTATTCCCAATAACATCCAAAAGGTTATGCAACATCAACAGACAACTAGCAAACAGTGATAGGCCTAACTTTTGGGAAAATATTTGGAGTAGGCCTATGTTAATAATTTTTTAAATGTAAAAAAAATCTGCCCCCATTAGAATAGGTCAGATCTCGGAAAGGGCCGAGACAAAAAACACAGCATTACCGGGTACTGACAAGTCAAGGGTAGCGTGAGCAATACAACAGCATATTGAAATAGGCAAAACTGGTTATTTAACACCTCCAGTTGTTCTGTGTTCCTTTCTGAGCTCTTGAATCCACCGTCACTGTCTTCTTGGGGTAATTTTAGTGTGACAGCCACTCTTAGAAATGTTCACCATTACATCATGCTTTCTCCATTTGTGGATAATGGCTCTCACCATGGTTTGCAGATGCCCAGATGATTTAGAAATGACTTTGGAACCTTTAACGGTCTGAGACATGTCAATTATTTTTATTATAATCTGCTCCTGAATGTTGATGGATCACAGTGTGATGTCATGGGTTCGATATGACCTACTACACATTGTCAAACAGGTTGTATTCAAATTATCTCTTGATTTGAAAGACCTGGTAGTAGGGCAGCTGTGAAATGTAACTCATATCTAATGTCTGATATCTCCAAATGGATCTGATTGACTGATTGAAATGATGTTGTACACTGTTAAAAACATTTATGTGATAAGGTTGTACACTGTAAAGCCCCCCACATTTGGGCTTGCATGCCCACGGGGACCCCGGGTCAAGTCCGGCCAGGCTCATTTCCCGATCCCACCCCATCTCTCTGTCCCATTCGCTTCCTGTCACCATCTCAGACTGTCCTATCAGATATAGGCATAAAAGCCCTTAAAATAAATGTTCAAAGAATGTCATCCAATCTAAAAAAAGATGTGATGTGATAATGATTGTACACTGTTAAAAATGTGATGGTTCCTTAAAACAACACTCAGTTGCACCACAGGAAACCTGAAAGTCCTCCAAGGAACCTTCATAGTTCTCAGAGTAACTTTAAAGTCCTGGGAAGAATCCCAGTTTTGCGTAGGCGAAATGACATTGCCGATTTCTATGCAAATTAGGCCTGGATCAGCGGTGTAGTCTACTTTTTTGAAGTGAGTATACTGTATATTCGAACATTTTTTGAAGTGGGTATACTGTATATATTTATGCTATTCTAAATAATGGATCAATCAATTTTAAGTGGGTATACTGAAGCCCCTAATATTTAGAAGTGGGTATACTCCATATACCCACATTCTACGTAGATTACACCACTGGCCTGGATCCAACTTGTTTCTGTACCTGTTACCTAATGTGTTTGGATCATTTGTAATTAGCGCTGATTAAGAACATTTACTGAGCTGGCTGTGACTCCAAGGGGGTGAAACCACAGTTAATCTGCATGGAAATGCTGCTACCCCTACTGCAAAACAGGTACTGTCAAGTGAGAAATGACTTTCCAAAACAACTTGTCCCTCCAGGTGTGAGCAGTGGGTCAAGTCCTACAAGCCACATTGTGCATGCTAATTTGCATTATGGCAGTGATAATTGAGATCACTTCAGAGTTAGGCTAGTTGAGCACAATCCCTCGTGCTGAACAAAAAGGAGGAAGACCGAGAGGTTGAAACGTCATTATGCTTGCCAGTGAATAAAAAGAAAAAATGACTTAAAGAAGAAAAAATCCAAAGGAGTGTGCAAACCTTTTTTCCACAAAAGTGATGTTTGAGATACCTTTAATTGAGTGACTTGATCATAGACAGTGTTTGGAAGGTTACTTTTACTTATAAACACATTTTAGCCTGATGGTTCGTATATGTTGTAGCGTTTTAAAAATAAAAACATGGGTATGTTACAGCTGAATGAACACATTCCGCAAGATGAGGGTCTTAGGGTTCGAATGCATATTTCGTGTTTTTTGTGTGCACCAGAGGATATTTATGTTTTTATGTCCTGAGGGCAACTTTTCCAACAAGGGCTTAGGCATTCAGCAGGCGTTTTTTGCAGGTGCCGTGCCTTAGGCATCAATGGGTTAAAACATATTCACCAACAGAAAGTAGTTTGGAACAGAAATGCCTTTAAAGGACCACTAAATTTAAAAAAATAAAAAAAAACAGTGATCTCAACATGGGTAACAGAATTCGGAATACCTTGGATCACATGATGTACGAGTCCACAGTATTTTACAGACATACAAGTAGTTCAATATGACCATTTCTTCTTTAAATGTGCAGTGAAATTCCTCCCAAGGACAATATTTTTTTTCCTTTGCACTGCTGGTTCTGGGTTGTTGGAACATTGGCAGGATTTTAAGGAAGCTGTTTTTGATTACCAAAAATTAGAGGATCTGAACATGTCAAGGATAGTTCCACCTTGTAATCCATTATTTTAGCACAGTAACTGTATTCTATGAATAATGTTACGGCTGACTCTGGGATTGAACCCAGGACACTTGCTTGGTTAACCACTATGCTACTCTGCCTTACAAAACAGAGAGCGTATGTTCCCCGGCCTTTGTATGAGAAAGGGGAACATAGGACCCTTTTTCTAAAATGGGTCGTAATGCAATGTTTCAGAGTTTTCAATTCGTGCCCTGACCAAAACTGTCCCTAAACCTAACCTCAGAGGTGCAACAACAACCTGCACTTTGCCATGTGGCAGCAGTCTACTTTGAAGCAGTGGGGAACATAAAGCCCCTTTTTGAAAAAAGTGTCCTATGTTCCCCGGAAGAGGCAAACTGAGAAAAAAGGCTTCAAAGTTTCCTATTGTCGGTAAAGTGGTGGTGACACTTCCTTGTAATACTTTTTTAGGATAGAAATTAAATGCACACAAAAACTAAAAAAAAACAACAACATTTATGTGTCTTTTTGCCACAGAAAACAGAGTTACTGCGTTCTTGGCTGGTATTACTGCCACAAAATGGAGTTACTGCATTCTTGGCTAGTATTACTGTCTACTCCCAAACCATTAGGAGCAACGTTTCGATCATAGATCTTCTTCAGGCATCTTGAGGCATCAAGATAAATTAAGTCTTTTGCAAGCAGTGTGCAGATCCTTTCTCGCTCCTACATGTGACAGTTTTTTGATTTGGCACCTGCTGATGCTTTTTTGCTGGATGTGCGCACTTTCCACTACACTCTACTCCCAAACCATTCCCATTGGAAAGTGCAGCAGTAACTCACCGACTTACTGCGTTTTTGTTTTGTACGACAACTTTAACCAAAACACACCGCAGTAACTTCTTTTTTGTAATTTTTGCACTTTCAACATGGTTTTTCTCAAACGGGACGATGTTGGACCACAGTTTTTTGACACAAGATAAATGAGGTAGTTTAAAGCCCATTTCCGATCTAAACTCAATTTCGACCATTTTCGAGTTACTGCGTTTTGCACGGCAGCACTGCTCAGGTAGAATGAGCAGATCCAGCAGACCTTCAAACCAAGATAATGCTTTTTATTTTCTTTTATTGTCCAAAAACTCAGAACATCCAAAAACTCCAAAACATCCAAAATCACATTGGCAGACCAGCGGCATTCAGCATGAAAAAAACCAAGAGCACAGAATAGCAAAAATGCTTGGCAACACAAAAGACTCAACAAAAATCAAAAGGTCAAAAAACTCAAAGCTTACAAGTTCAAAAGTCCAAAAAGGCTTTTGCAAGTAGGCTACAGGGCAGAAGTTCAAGTCAAGTCGCCAGCGGTTCAGACGCATGAATAAGACTCAGTGACAAACTAACACAAAACCAGAACTTAAGTACACAGACTAATTGGTCACAAGACGAGCACAAATGGCAACAGGTGGAAATTAAACAAAGAAATGAAGGGAAAAATAATGAGAAGGTGGGGCAGGACCACATGACAATGAAAACAAACTCAATCAAAACAAAGCAAAATGACAGGTGTCCCACAGCAGCCTCTAGCGGCCAGAAAAGCCATAGCACCTAACATGTGATCAATTACTCCCAACACAGATCATGTACAGATTTAAAAATATATATACAGTATACGTATAGGGCCTAACACAATGCAATACTGTGGCTTACACCTTCACTGAATAAAAATGTCTATAAATAAATGAAGATTTAAAAATATAAGATGACGGGGCGGGCCTTAGCTAACAGAGAAGCGTTTAACTGCTTCAAACTAAAGAACAGGTTAAACTGACCTCGTCAAAAGTTCCGAGTATAATTTTGGAAATGTTGCATTGAGGTTGAAACATCTAGGTGTCTGGTTCAGAACTTTCTCAAAATCTAGGACAGTGTCCTTCCAAGTGTTTCAGCCTAATTAGTCACGCCCAGTGATTGGATACTCTTTGGTGAACTCTACAGAATATCCAATCGCTGGGTGTGACTAATAAAGAGTATCCAATCACTGGGTGTGACTAATTAGGCTGATACACTTGGAAGGACACTGTCCTAGGTTTTGAGAAAGACCCAGTGTATCACCCTGACTGTGGAGGCAGCCAGCAAGGGCTCGACAGTGGCACCTGCCAATCAGCCGAATGCTGGTAGAACTTGGCTGTGGCTTGTAGTAATTTCAGTGTCACTAGCCACAAGACAGGTAGTTTGCTCTCAGTAGTGATGGGATTTTCGGCTCTTTTCTGAGATGCAGTTCTATTAGCTCTTCTTACTATGGCGAGCCGGCTCTTTCGGCTCCCAAACGGCTCCTTATATATATGTTTACGTTATTAATAAATTAAATTCAATTTAATTAATAACATTTTGTTTCATTATTGACATTGTGAAGCACTGTGAGCAGTGTATGCTGTGTAAAGGCTTTATGAATCAAACTTTTATATATAATCGGTTGTTAAATAATGACCCAAAATACCAAATAGGAAAGTAAATTAGAAGGGCATTACTACTACACTATGTATTTCTGATCACTGTGTGTGTGCTGCAACACCTATTCTGTAACCACTTGACTCTATGAGACTTTCAGGGGATACCCACATTGAGAGGGAGGGGGAGAGAAGGTCAAAACAAACAAAAAACAAAAACAGCTCCCAAAAATATCCTAAAACGGCTCCCATCGACGAGCCGGTTCCCATCATTCACTTCAAAGAGTGGAGAGCTGGATCGTTCGCTACTGACACAGCACTAACTCTCAGATATGACATACAGAAGCACAGTGGAACTCTATTCTGTTTTTTTGCCCCTTGCGAATCAGTGGTTTGCATTAGATCCAAGTGGCACACTCAGCATTTGTCTGCTTTCTGTATTTTATTTTATTTGGCTTTTTGTGCCATTATTTTCAGACAGGATAGTGTGAGAGCAGACAGGAAGCGAATGGGAGACAGAGACGGGGAGGAATCGAACCCGGGTCAACAGTTGAATGGTCGAACAGTGGCCTACCATAAGACCCACTGCAGGGCCGTCGCTGACTCTGGGAAAACAACACTTGCCACAGTGACTGGTGAATAAAAAAAGTGAATGTCAAGCCCTGCCTTTCATACTCTTGCCATTCAAACTAAACTTTTGTAAGTGGTCACGTTATCTGTGATGGTAAATTGATGGTGTACAGTACATTTCTCAGGTTACAAAACCACTGATTGAGTGTTAAGCGGTGGGGCCTCATTGATTTATGTGTGAATTTCATCTGTGATAACTGAGATCATTATACGTATGACAGGGCTATGGTGTGGTCCAGGTCTTTTATTTCAGACAAATGAAGTATTCGTTCATAAAAAGGTACAAAAAACTTGAAAATACAGAGGACAAAGGAAGTTGATGCATGCCATTAAATACAAAAACACATTACTGTTGATATACAGAAGTAGGAAATATATAAAGCCTGAATTTGTGGGTAGCAAACCCATTCCCTTAACCAATGTAGTACACATGTGTTTCAATCAACATCACGGTAGCTTTTGACATTTGACCTCCTCATAATACTGTGTGTGATGTGGAGATTCTGGTAAACTGGCAAACCATGGTTTTTTTTAACTATGTTAACTAAAATGCCTGTTGATTTAAAAAATATATATCATCACATTTGCTAACCTTACCATGGAACGTCAGCCTTTCCAGTGTCTCCGTTGTTCTACCCAAGTGGTGGAACGGTCTCCCAGGGGCAGCAAGACTAAGCACATCTCTTACAGCCTTCAAGAAGCAAGTAAAGACTCTCCTCTTTCGTGACAATCTACTAGACCAATGTTTGAGATTCCCTAGCCCCAGGCCAGACTCTTGACATGATATGTAGGCTATGTATGTGTGTGTGTTTGTACTGTACCTTACAAAAAAAAACACTAACCCTTCTTTGCATCTGCACTTGTTGTTCTGTATCTGTGCACTTTGTATCTGCTATTGATTGTTAGTTGCTTTGGTTATATAGCGTCTGCCAAATGCAATGTAATGTAATGTCTCTTTGGAATCTGCTGATGCTGCTGCGTATCACACTACCTAATGTTGAAGCTGGAATCATGGTTGAACAGTTGAAATGCTGATATCACACTACCTAATGTTGAAGCTGGAATCATGGTTGAACAATTGAAATGCTGATATCACACTATCTAATGTTAAACCTGGAATCATGGTTGAACAGTTAAATGGTACAATGGTTCTTTCTAATATTCTAACTCCCATCCTCCCTTGCTCCCTGCTTGTGGCCTAGAGATGACTTCTCTGACGATAGAAGAGTATTTCAATATCTCGCAAAAAGCGCAATTCTAATGTCGTTTTCTCATTTGCAATCGGGATGATGAATGAGGAATAGTCCCCCCAAAAGTTGTTATGCCCTGATAGACAGCGGGGAAACTGTATTGTTTTCTGTAAAGGGGGCCGGGTGTCAGTGAAACGCGAGGCCACAAGCCCAGGCCGAGGAGCGAGGACGTGAGTGTGCATATTAGAAAGAACACACTCTCTGACTATTTCTTCTTCTTCGTCTCACTAGGTGGGGGCAGCATTTAGTAAAAGGATGATATGTATGAGCAAAATGTTGACTGCCCACCAGGAGGTCAAGGAAACCCAGCCTGTGTGCATTCCAATGTGCAACCTTGCGTCTTCCACTTGTGCTTGTGGCCTCATACCAGGAAGTAATACCTCATGATGACTCCACTGACAACAGCATTATATTTCAATATCTCGCAAAAGCTCAATGGTAAAGTCATTTTCTCATTTGCAAACTGGACGGTGAATGAAAAATAGTCCCCCAAAAGCTGTTGTGACTAGGCTGCAGCTGGGAAACTTTACTGTTTTCTCCACGGAGGAGGGGCCAGGAGGCGGAGCGAGGCCACAAGCATAAGTGGAGGACGCAAGGTCGCATATTGGAATCCACTCTGAATCTCAAATGGTGTGCACACATCTCAAATGTGCACTTCAGTGTTCATGTTTTAGTGCGTATGACGTATTAATTAGGCACTGAAACATAGTGCCTGAAGTGCACAAGTGCGCCATTTGAGATTCAGGGCCAGTGTACCTCCCATCCTAAGAAGCTGGTTCAGGAGTAAACCAGGTTAAGTTAAGAGGTAAATCATCTAATAGAAGAGCCTGGAGTCTTCATTTTCTTAACCTAGTTTACTCCTGAACCAGCTTCTTAGAGCCCTCATCTTTTGCTTGAGGTTTTGTGATTTTACTCTCAATAGCACAATTCAAAGGTCTTTTTTCTGCAAGCGCAATCGGGATGTTGAATGGGGAAAATATCGCCTAGGCAGACAACAGGGATACTTCGTCGGCGGACATGAGGCCAAAGGCAAAAGGAGAGAACGGGAGGAATCAGTTTGAAATGGAGCCACAGATTAGCTTCAGCCCATAACCGTCTAAAAAAAGACTAGAAGTTGCATAGCATTTCGCAACAGCACCTGAAAATAGCAAGTGCAGCCTCCATCGTCTGATCTGTTCAGTCAATGTAAATCCATGCCCAAGTCAACACGCCCACCTCTGTCAAAAAATGTCCTAAAACTGTGTGAAACGGTCTGTGACATCCTCCTCACATGTTATAATTTCCAGTTAGGACCTTTTGAACTTAGGCACTGGCTCTGTTTGACTGTTTTAGTTCTCCTGTTTGACAGAGAGGGGTTTGGGAGAGGGCCTGGAGCCTTTTGTCTCTGTCTATCTCTCTCCCTAAATAATAAACTTTGCTCTCTGAATTTCAACTGCTGGACTGGATCAGCCGTCTTCAATGTTAATATGTAGTAAAACCCAGATACACACTATAACAGTCAATGTCTACTTTCTGAACACATTCAGCACACTTTTTCAAAACACTGAAAACCATGATAATAATAATAATAACCATGAGGTGATGATTCAAAATCGTGACAACCCTAGCTGTGAGGTGTAGTGAGTTGAGTTTTCACTTCACTTCACTTCACTAGTATTCGGTTCATAGACTAATGTACAAACTGTGAATGAGGTGCTAAATAGTTCATACTGGTATCATACACACACCCAGGAGACAGACGTGACATAATAGCATGAACATCAGAGTAGGTGCACGCACAACTCAGCCTCGTCTCCTGATGTTGTCCACCAAACAGCTGGAAAATGCGACGCCCAAAAACTGCAAATGAAAGCAAACAGCATGTTAGTAAAACTATCCTTTAGCTGTACCAGTATATCAATTGATAACATCTTGCAGTAAACTTGGATCAAACCTAATATATTTGAGGAACCCTGTACTTTCTAACACATCGAGCCCCATATACGTTGAGCCCAATATCTACAGTTCTTCAGATACAGCTCATCTTCCCAATGGATAATGTGCTATGGACCGATTTTGTTCTTTCTGTTTGATACTCTACAGTTCGAAACATCACTATTTTTGCCTGAACAATTTCTTTCTGTTATCTAGAAAATCATAGTGTACTACTTTACTGTTCAAAATATATAAGACGTATTAGCACATATGTTTGAAATTGTGTTTGACAACACTCCGATGTGCAGTTAAAACGAAACATACTAATACAGCCATTAAATAGACACACACCCACACATTTGTTTATGGTACACGTATATACACACACACACACACACACACACACACACACACACACACACACACACACACACGCCAGCAAAAGTACAGTAACTACATACACAGGTAAGGCATTGGCTTCAAGCAAGCAGGTAAGATCACGTAAACACTTACAGTCAAAGCAATCATGACAAAGACAAAGCCCATTACTGAACTGTACAATATTTTCATCCAATCCAGGAGCAGACTACCACATGTCTAGGAAATAAAAGGCAAGAGGTCATTTTATTATTCCTTCAATGCGGGTGATATAGGCTATCATTTTCACTTATTTTCGCAGTGATGACGGTCTGATTGTCATACCTGACTATACACAGATCTCTCATGCTGGAAGGGTAAAGTCTGAAAAGAGAGATGAAGTAAAAATGTGTTCAGTGTTCAGTAATTTGTGTTCAACAATACATTTCCTCAATTTATGCATTGATGTCCAGTTAGTGTATTTATGTTCAAAAACACATTCGCTCAATATCTGTAAAACGGATTTAGACATATGTCCACAAGAAGGTGGCTAAGAATGAACTGCCATTTGATAGTTGACCTGCTCCAAATAGCCTAATAAACTGCTCTTTATTTTAAGTAAGTAAAATAAAGTAAAAAAGAAACACTTATGCCTCTTTTCCACTGCCGTTTTTCTGGTAGGCCTACAGCTCGACACAGCGCGACTCGGCCACCACTTTTTGCTTTATGATTGAGCTGTGTCGTGCCTATTCGCAAAGCAAAAAGTGGCGGCCAAGTCACGCTGTGTCGAGCTGTAGGCCTACCAGAAAAATGGCAGTGGAAAAGAGGCATTATAGTTATAGTGAGTCACACAGAATGGCACAAAAGATGATGTACGGTACATTTGCATAGCTTCTGTGAGCTACTCAATTGCTTGAGTGCACTAGTACAGTAGCAAAACCTTATAGCACACTACCTGGTCGTCAGTGTTTTGTGGCATAGCTACGCAGTTGTGACCCCCAGAGGTGCAGTCACAGGATGGAGGCACATGCTCACCCCAGTCCTCATAACCTTTGAAGAGGCCGCAGCATTCCACCTGTGGACGAGAAGGGAGTCAGTGAACACGCTAGATGTGTGACGTTCATCATGTCTTAGAGTTACGTAAAATCTTTTGTTTATTTTCTTTTCTTTCAGACATGTAGAGGTTTTTTATCTTTTACCTGACATGTTTCAATGGTGAGACTTCCGTCTTCATCACAGGGTCACATGGATGTTGAAGTGTGACCTGCATCTGATGAAGACGGAAGTCGTCAAAACATATCAGGTAAAAGGTAAAAACTTTTACATGTCTGAAATAAAAGAAACTGTAAGATCAGTGCACATGCTGTTTAGAATGCCTGTCAGGGCCGGATTAAGGTGAACCCTAGGCCCCAAGGCTACAGGTTGTTTTAGGCCCCCACCCACAGAAGACAATTTCCAAGACATTATTACATAGCCAGCAATACCATTTAGCAACTTGGGACAATTTGTCTGCAACTGTGCTGTTTTTTGGGGAGGGTTTTTACAACATTTAGAACTCCTCTTGTCAGAATTCTGCAAATGGGGGCCCTCTAGGCTGATTACCCACTAGGCTGGTTAGCAAGCAACAATGAGTTGCTCCAGGGGGTGTTCACTCACGGAACTTGCTACTAGCCACAACTGGCTAACCCTAACCATGGGACAGTGCAAAATGAATGGGTGTCAATGGAGTTTTTTACCATTATAATTTTTGTGATTTTTTATATTTTTTTGTCCTGAAATATTAATATTAAGTTCGAAGCTAGAAATAATAAGACCCCATTTGAGTAGCGTTTTGATTATTTTGCGCCACTAGATTATTATATACTGGGTCACAAAGCTCAATTTTTATGGGGCCAAACCCATAAACATTAGCACGATGCTAGCGAGTACAGGTTGAAATCTTCTAACCTGCTGTAAAACTACACACCTGAACGATTTGTCAATACAGCCTATTGTTAAACAACAGTCATAGTGCTTACCAGGAATGTTTTGTTGATAATATTTGTGGCAGTAGCAATGTATTTAGCATGGGTTCCCCTTTCCATTCCATACATTTTCCCACATGAAGGACTGGCCTACGCTCGTTACTGCAGTATGCATGCAAAGCTAACTGGCTACAATGGGAACCAATGAGACTGAGCCTTCTCCCTGTGTTCTAATTTCTCTGGTTGCTCCCTGCACACCAGTAAAACTACATTCAGCAGGGGGCGCTGTGGCGCTGGCTGTTTGCAGCTAAAAATGTCTATTTCTGGAAATTCAAAATGGCGTGGCCATGGAGAAGATCCCCCTCTTCATGTATTAAAAGTGCAATTTTCCCAGTCATGATGAATACTAAGACTCTGATGGTGGTGATAAGTATTCATGAAAATGTTAACATTTGTGAATGGCCAGCATGAATTCTGGAAATAAACTACTAAAAATATTACACAGTGCACCTTTAAAAAACTACATTCAGCAGTCACATTCGCCAATTATTCTCCTAAACACATTATGCAAATGTTAAGAACAGAAAGGAACATAAAAGTTCAGCATAGATTGATACTGGACCTTTTTGCAGCAGAAGGGATGATGCCACGAAAGTTGACATTTAAATCAGTGTCATAGTTAGGCCTACGTCATTGCAACAATAATTAGGCAGCATGTTCTATTAATGCTATGCCTTCACTTAGCTCCTGTTTACCGGATTTCTTTATAATCTTTATAGGAGGCTGTGCAGTTCAGGTCAGTCTGTCTCTCTTTCCAATGAAACCAATTGCAATGTGCAATGCAATGGTCACTTATCATATTCAATTATCAATTATCTTTTGCCATGAGACACCATTAACTGACGGAGTCATTAAAGAATACCAAACAATACCATCTACAGTACACAGTGTGTGTGGGCCTACATCTTGCTGGAATTTAGCGAACAGTGTCTGGGACTCCTCAGAAATGGCATCCAACGGCGCTAACCCATGCAGAGCTTCCTCTACAACTTGTAGAACCTTGAAAAAAGCAGAAAAGAACAAAATAAGTTAAAGACAAGCCGGTATAGTGTATATGGAAGTCCATTGGTGCGAGATAAAAAATGTTTTTGACAATATATATTGTCATTCTGAGATACCACTTTGGTATTCTGAGTTACTAGGTTATTCTGTATTCTGAGATGGAACAGCTCATCACATTGATCCCGCAAGGGTTTGGCATCATGACACACGTCATGTCTTCGTCGCAGCATGACTGAAATTTGGTAAGTGGTGGTTGATGCATAGGTGCGTTTGATCTACTAGCACACCACGTTTGAGATGTGGGGCGACAAGTGGGGAGGAGGAGCTGAAGTGGGGTGCAGTGCAAACTTTTTTAGGGGAGTGGGACACGGACACACACACACACATACACACAAACACAAACAAACACAAACACACACACACACGTTTGGGCCAACCAGTTCAGGGGTACGTCCCCGTGGAGGTGGTATGCAGACAAGCATGAACGGGGATAAGCAACTGGAGGAGTGAGTTGCACCATTGGCTATTGGGTGATTCTGGAGTAAGAACAGTATACTTAAAGAATCTCTGGTATAGCCTATTACTAGCTGTTATAGAAAAATGTCAGGATAATGAAATATCTCAGGTAGGTATGCCACAGCGTCTGGATACAGAGATACTAGGCCTATCTGAATATATCAGAATACCAAAATCATACTCGAAAATATTGAGATAATGTCTCAGAATAATGACAAGACATATGATCAAAAACATGTTGTTTCCATCTGGCATGAATTTTCATCACAACAAAGCTACAAATAATTCAGCTAAAAGAAGAAAATTGGTATGCATGCTTGTTTTCCTTTCACCATGCATAGGCCTACTGAGAACATTTCATATAGACCTACATTGAGCATGTGACACTTTTTTTCCCAAGTAGGCCTATCTCCCTCATGCATTGTCTGAGACATTCTGAATCTCCTCATAATGTAGGCAAATAAATAAATACCTACCCAATGTTGGAACAGGACAAGGACAACTTCAAAGAAAACCAGGATGGAAAGTCCAAGGACCATTAGCACCAAGAACTGCAAATAAAGACCAAAGTCAACCCAGATCTCAAAAATCAGAGTAGCCTAATCAATAAGGTAGTAGTAGTAGAAGTAATAATAATAATAATAATAATAATAATAATAATAATAATAGTAATAATAATAATAATAATAATAATAATAATAATAATAAAAACAATAAATAAATAGGCCTGTTTATAGGGCCTCGGCCAACATAATGTACGTTATGCCCCCATCCCTCTTTTCTAAAATAGGACAGCACCATTAAGTAAAACACAGGGCTGGACCCCAATTCAAATAAAAAGGCAACAGAACTGAAGGCGATTTTCACTCACCAATATCAGCATCCATTTGACTTTCCTGAACGCACCATACGCACCCAGGAAGGAGATTCCCAAAGTGATGAACCCAATCACGTACAAGCTGTATACTGCATCCACATTCTGAAACTAAATAAGGGCATAGACAATGCCCTGTCCACAATGCAACTACTGCATATATTGAAGGGGATTACTTAGTGCAATCCATTGTTAGGCTGATGGTGTATGCATGCAGCTACAAGTTGCGTAGTCTATAGCCAACAATTAATTCAATTATAGCCTATCCTTCCGCAATCTTTAGTAACAATGGAAATGTCACTCTTACCTCCTGCACCTTAGAAATCCTAATATGGAGAATAATTGTCACGATAATAACGGCAAGACCTGCGATCTAAAACAAAAACAAAAAAACATTTGGAGGATAAACTTTGTCATACACATAGGCTACAACTTACATACAAACGTAGTCATAATGGGCTGTACTTACCGCAAAAAGCAGGTTGAAGAATCCGAAGACACATCTGAGAACAGAAATGGCTTTCGCCATGTTGCCGTCGTCCAAGCAAGGAGTGAAGGTTGTGGACAGCTGGATATAAAAACAACCCATACTATGTGGCCCACGCCCACGCCCATCCATGACCATGTTCGGCTGCTAATCTAATAACTCCCCTCTAATATTAGGGCTACGCAATGGAACCTCGCTAATATGGGGCATAGGCCTATAGGCCCACGTTTCTTCAGCAATGACACTTTAAAACTCAATATTTTGCATCACTATAATATCTGAGTCATAAACTGTAGAGAGCCATTGGATACAATACTTGTTTGAAAGGTTTAATTATGGGTTTCTTATGGCTGATGAGGACAAGTTTGACAGAAGAATGGTGAGACATAATGTATTCACAAAGCACAACCATGAGCACATAGATCAAGATGTGCAGTGCCATTGTCAAGTGCATGTTTTAGGATGGGACTGTGTGGGCGTACCTAGACGCCTGCACCCACTGTGTGGGGAACTTCAAATTCAGGGGGGGCACTTAAAATTCATCTGAGGGCCGTAAAAGTCCTCCAAAAGCCGTACTATGAACACAAGCCAGGATTTCACCCTGCACTTTCTGCCTATATTGAAGGCAGCCGCCTTTAAAACAGAACTCACCTTCTCTAGGTCCACTAAACCTAACTTAATTGTGTTGCAAATGTATTTTCTAAGATTACTTTACAAAATATGTCATATTTCATGTGGAGCTACATAACATTAAAATCATATCGGGGCCCGAATAAAACGGCCTCAAGGGCCACAAACGGTCCTCGAGACATAGGTTCCCCACCCCTGTTCTAGAATGTGTGTGGGCTGGACCCAAGACAAAGTTATCTGAAACGCCCCCCATATAATACTTACCTGAGCCAAGTGCCCCCCTCAGCGTCCCTATGTGTGAGTATCTCTGCTTGTGTGTATTCCTATTGTACGTAATGTGTGTAAGCAGTATGTGGTTAACTACATCACTTTTATCCTTATGTGATGTTATATGAACTCATTGAGCTTGTAGTAAAACTTACTTCTCTGTGATACCTGTAAAATTTACTGACCCTACACAGGGACCTACAGGGCCTGCATAAGGACGAGGCACTTCACTCCATGAAAAGCTTGTGCATTTCTTCATTCATTGGCCTGTGTGTGTGTGTGTGTGTGTAAAGAATCACCTTGAGCCATTCTGCATACATACCAACATAGTCTCAACGCAAGTAATTTTGCCAACCAACAAACCCTTACAAAACACAACCTAAAAGTAAAAAAAGACACCCAGAATACTTTGGGTATTGCAGGTTAATTAAGATATTATGATCTATCTCATCTCCCTTTCAACATCCAGTGAAAAGGTGCATTTATAAATCAATTCAATTATAGTGTATCAGCTTGAAAAATAACATGCAAAGCACCATTCAGTTAGCCTGGCGAGCCAGACCCATACAATTTGCAGTCGCTAGGGGTGTCTAGATTTCTAGGCTATACAGTGCATTCTTGAAATGTAACTCACATGTAACTAATACCAACGCCATGAGGGGGCAGTCTTGATGCAGACAGCACTATTGGGAGTGCTGTGGCGCAGCAAGTAAAAACTCTGAAGAGCTCAATCCTCCTTCTACCAGAAGCATGGGAGGCGAGCCTGGGTGATTTCCCAACCCTACTCCATCGCTCTCTTCCTGTAATAATCTCTAATTTCCCACTCTCAATACGGACACACACACACACACACACACACACACACACACACACACACACACACACACACACACACACACGCACACACACACACACACACACACACACACACACACACACACACACACACACACACACACACACACACACACACACACACACACACACACACACACACACGGGCAGTCATGGGTGAGCGGTTAGGGCGTCAGACTTGCATCCCAGAGGTTGCCGGTTCGACTCCCGACCCGCCAGGTTGGTGGGGGGAGTAATCAACCAGTGCTCTCCCCCATCCTCCTCCATGACTGAGGTACCCTGAGCATGGTACCGTCTCACCGCACTGCTCCCCATGGGGCGCCACTGAGGGCTGCCCCCCTGCACGGGTGAGGCATAAATGCAATTTCGTTGTGTGCAGTGTGCAGTGTTCACTTGTGTGCTGTGGAGTGCTGTGTCACAATGACAATGGGAGTTGGAGTTTCCCAATGGGCTTTCACGCTTCTTTCACGCTTTCACGCTTTCACGCTTTCACACATGATAAACTAGCACAGTCAAACCACCTTCTCAATCTAGTTGTCCACATGTCTACAGTCTTCACCTCCACTTGGTTTCTTTATTTCACCAGAGATATTGTCAACCCAGGTGAAAAAGTGGTTCAATTTAGTACAATAAAAGCTCGACTGAAGTTTACTTAGCATGCTAAAAGTGCACTCATACTTTTTGTGCTAAGAAAAAGTATGTTTACAATATGCTTATTTAAAGTGTACTTAAAATGAGATGTAATTAAGTTGCTCTCAAATAAAGTACACTTAGCCAACCATACTTAAGTGGACTTGGAAGATGTTTGGCTGAAGAGTATTTAGAGGAATATACTAAGTGTTCTAATAGTGAACTTACTAAAAGTGTATTTTTTAATAACATATTGCAATTGCACTTTTTTAAAGTGCACAATGATTATACTTCACCCAAATGTCTTCGAAGTGTGATTTTCTATAGTGCGCTTTAAAGTAAATCGCTTTAACAAGTATACTTTTTCTAAGTGCACCATGACTGTACTTCACCCAAATATCTTCAAAGTGCGCTTACACAAAGTGCATTTACCCATCATGCACCATCATGCATGTCCCATCATGCACTGCACTTCTTGGAGCTAAATTTCCCAAACAGAGAGCCATTTATCTCGAAGGAATATCTTTGGTTTGCATCAAAATATTACTCATTGTTATATTGTGCATTTATTGTAGGGTTTTTTACGTTTTTAAATGGAACACAAAAAATGACCATGTTCCCACAGTCATTGCGACGGTCACGTATATGTTCTGGTATATAATCCCGTAGGCTCACATTTGGCTCATGGAGGGAGGGATGACAGAAGTAGTTGACCAAACTTCTTTAAGATGGCTGTTGAAAATAAATGTTCAAGTGTAGGAAGATTGAACAAGACAGAGTTGATGTGATATGCGTATCTGAAATCTCTGTGAACCTGCATTGACTGTGAATGGCAAACATGCTATGCATACATATCACTGATGTGATCTGCCAATGCCAGTAGGACGCGTCGCGTCCAAACAGACATCGCAAAATAAATTAGCCGGATCTAACTGTTGTATAACATGGATTACAGTATTGCATTTATGTTATTTCATGTACTTGGGAGTGTACTGTAAACGTACTTCAAGCATACCTGTTAATATATTAACAATACTTAACATGATCCAATTAACGTGTTCCAATATAGTCCAAAGAAACATGAAGTTAATATACTTTTATTTAACTTCAAGTAACAATAAAATGTCATAGAAGAGTACTCCAGCACACTCTTAATGCCATACGAATGAATGAAAAGTGTGTTTGGAGCATACTTTCAAAAGTATGCTTGTAGTGCACTTAAAGTTGTCCAAAAGCGGTGTCAATTTAGCATCCTCAGTGTGCTGCAAGTGTGCTGAAGTACTGCTTTAGTAGTGCTTCAGCGCACTAATAGTGCAATGAAGCGCACTTTAAATCGCCGAAAATAGTACAATTTGTACTTAGTACGATCAAAAAAAGTACACTTTAAGTATATGGGTTTCTCACCTGGGAATAGACGGAGATAGCATTCGGTGTCATTATCACATTGCAAAAAACTCTGTGCAGTATCTGCACAGCCTCATTTTTGTGTGAATTCCATCCATAATCGATCCACAAAATAAGTTGAGATCATATGAAATTATGACAGAGCAAGGTGTAATCCAGTGGTTTTATTTCAGACATATAAAGTACTCAAGTCTTATTTTCTGATAAAAGAACAACTTGTAAAATACCCAGCATAAAGAAAGATAGGTAATGAAGACGTGCCACAAAATACAGTTAAAAAAAATCAGTAGTAAAACAATATACATCCTCAAATTGCAAATATAAAGAAAACACATTCAAAACGCAACAAAACGCATTCCCTTAACAAAAGCAGTATGTATTTGGTCTATCCCTCCGTCTGCTTGGACGGGGCATTACAATGCTGTGCGTTGTCGTATCGGATACGTAGGCAAGTGTATACGTGTGCAAACTTTAAAATGGAGTGCCTAAAATGGCTCACGTCACTACGCATGTCCAGGGGACAGAATTTCTCAAAACCATAGTTGCTAACTACATTAGCTACTTTGTTGTTTGCAATGCAATTACCCATTGGCAATTACCCATTGGCAAATACCAAAGTTGCTATCTGGCTAACAACTACACTTTTGAGAAACGCACCCCCGGTCAGACAGGCCCTACTAGTGGTACGGCTCGTTGACCAGCTGGTTGTATTTCATCTGACCCGGTGTGCTGAACATCAGAGTAGGTGGGAGCACCACTCCAGTTACAGCTCCAGAGGCCCGACTCCTGTTGATCTGGGCAATCAGAATGCTAGATAACACCACGGCCAAACCCTGCAAAAGCAAACAAGCAACATGTTAGTAATGAATACACCAGCTGCGACGAGATTCAAGCGACAGAGAATCGCTTCTGTGCTGCAAGAGCGATACGAGCAACTAGATTATGTCCGTTACAAGCAGAACGCAAGCATTCCAACATTCCCATTGGCTGTGGTTACTGAACTCTATACAGTTATTGGCTGTCGCGGCTTGTCGCCAAACCGCATCGTCGCTCACTTGCATAACATTCCCTGGAGTTCAACAACAAACTGTCGCTCTCGTCGCGTGAATCGCCTCTAGTCTCCAGAATCGCTTTTGTCGTGCGACTCAATACAAAATCAATTACTTTCGTTGCTCGCCTCGCTCATGTCGCGGTTGGTCTATTCGCCCGGTTACTCTGTACCCATGTCTTACTAGACCTCACAACTACTCATGGACAGCAGCTTCTGGTCAATATTAGTGGGGTCACAATTGTAGAACTTAGAAACACAATGATAAGACAAAGACAATGATAAACCTCTTCATTATTGCAGTGTTCTTGCCCCTCCAACTTTGTCTTTGGGGGAGAACATTTTTCATCAAACTGTATTGACTAAAAAAGAGAAGTAGGAGCCACACAGTTTGTGTCCCGGCCATCATCAACATTCCCAGTGTTCACAGTATGAACTAGGAACGGGGATGATGGGCCAAACCCAAAATGTTTGTCTACCACTTTTCTGCCTTTGTTTGAAGAAACAAATTAATACAAGTCAGAGTTTTTCCATAGTTTTTCCTTAGCTCGTGTGCATTTTTCCCCTCCGTTTTCTGCCCACTAAACCCAAACAAGTGCATTGTAACACTTACAGTCAGCCCAAAGACAATAAAGTGGACTGGCATGTTTATAAAGCAGTGCATCTTCCTTATTCATATTGACAAGCTATTTCTATTTTCCATAAACTGTATTGAAAAAAAAGTAGTAATACAAGTCCAAGACAGAAAAGTGGGAGCCACATGCTTTGTGTCTAGGCCATCATCAGCATTCCCAGTGTTCACAGTTAGGGCTTTCAGGCCGACCAGAACAGAGCCAGAGCCGGTGCCCGCACCAGTTACGTTCGGCACTAAATTGCTTATCTGCAAACTCCCCGTGCTCATACCGGGCTCTGAACTCTTTCCGCACGTGACCATGTTACCCGGATGAACCTGCTGACGGCCACGCTGTCATGACGGTTCGCGGAGAAAAACCAAGTATTTTGTGGTTCGCATTACGAACCAACTTTCCGGTTCCCGAATGAAAAAATTTGTGGCGTGAACACGACAGCCGGTTCACGATTAGGTGCGGGAACGGGCTCCAGCACGGTTCTCAGTTGGCCTGAACGCACCAAGTATGAAATGGGAATGGGGATGAGGTAGACCCAAAATATTTTTCTACCAATTTTCTGTCTTTGTTTGAAGAAACAAGGCAATACAAGCCAGAGTTTTTAATAGCATTAAGCTTGTGTGCACTTTTTCTTGCTTTCTGCCCATTCAACTCTAACAATAGCACTGAAACACTTACAGTCAGAGCAGTCAGCCCAAAGAAGATTCCCATCACAACAACGTAGACTTTCATGATCAGAGCCACGCCAAGGGGACCGCATGCCTGTAATGAGAAATGGTCATCATCATTTTACAATTTGTAGAATACAACAAGATTTTTTTATCGGCGCGTGCACATGTGTGCGTGTGTGCGTGTGGGAGGGGGGGGGGGGGTGTAGAGAGATCTGACCTGTGAATATCTGTTTGGTGGATATATGTGCAATGTTGTGTGAGATGTCTGTGTCTTCTGTATTCATGCATGTATGCTACTTGACACCTCAATTTTCCTTGGGATCAATAACTTGTACTCTACTCTACTATACTATCATTTCAGCTTGTTTTGGTCGCTGGGGAAAAGATGTGACAGCAGTCAAGAGAAGTCATACCTGGCTATACACCATGCGATTGGATCTCTCACGCTGGAGAAGCAGAGTCTGAAAATGGAGATTCAATAAAACGTGTTCAGTTTTCAATAGAGTGTGTTTAACAGTACATTCCCTCAATGCATGTAAAGCATATGCAAAGCACATGTAGTATTCAAAGTAGCATCCCTGTGAACAACCACTGTACAGGTGCTGGTGATGTGCAGTAAAAGTAATCCAAGTAAAGGAAGGATGAATCACCGCACACTGGTATTCTTTGCTGGTAGTTTATTTGGCGAACAACACGTTTCACTCTGAACCTGATGAGGCAACAGCGAAACGCGTTGTTCAGAATACCAGTGTGTAGTGATTCATCCTTCCTTTACCCACATGTATCCATATGAATTGCCTTTTGACACATGATTGTTTTTTTTAAACAAAAAGAAAACTTGTGTATAGTAATATAGAATCATCCTGCACTCTGAATCATGGTTTAATAGCTTCTATAAACTTAAAATTGTGAGTGCACTCGCAGTACTACTTTTTTGTTGCCTCACCTCATAGATATTCTTTGGCATGGCTACGCAGACATCGTTGGGTGTAGGGTCCTCCTCTGAGGTGCAGTCACAGGATGAAGGCACATGCTCACCCCAGTCCTCATATCCTTTGAAGAGACCGCAGCAGTGGTACTGTGGACAGGAAGGAAGTCAACATTACTGTTTGGCGGTTATGTTGTTACGAAGTAACATTGCTCTGAGAATTGCCCCCTACAACATGACAATCTATAAAATACAGTTCTTCATTTGTTTGACTGTGACCATCTCTGCAAGGAATGCCATGAAAGTATATATTTAACAACTCACTGAGTCACATCAGTGAAGATAGATGTAGCTTGGTCTGTTAATGGGCACATTGATGCTCCACTGTCTAAAGTGTAGCCAGTGCAAATTACAGTTCAGAGCAATGCAATACAATTGATCCCAATGCACTGCTTTGCAGCTGCTCACTTGTCATATTTAAAAGTAATTAAGGAACATGTGGGGTTTGAAGAGGCAGCCAAATATTTACATTTTGCTGAATTGTATTCATGAATTCCTGTAGGTCATCTGAGGTTTTATCCAATGGTAGCAACCCGGGTCGGCTTAGTCCTTCCTGCATATAGTCGCCAACCTTGTATAGAGCAAAACGGATGTTAAGGAACATAATCAGGTAAATACGCACAAGCCAACAAGTCTTAAACATAAAAACGTGCGACACATGATTCTTTCCCCACAAGATACGGTATATATTAGGCTCTAGTCTACATCATTTGGTAAATGAACACAAGGTTTAATGAATTTAAAAAAAAAATAAACCTCCCCATATCATAACATTAAAACTACCTTATTTTGGCCGATGGCAAGGACAACAGACAGGCGAAGCATGATCAGGAAGCCAATGCACATCAGCACCAGGAACTGCAAACAAAGAGGCAAAAAGTCATTCCTCTCCTCACCTCATAAAACCCGGCAGACACATTGCTTCCTCATTCCCAAAGTTAACGGCTACCATTTCATCTTCCAAAAAAGACACGCATCGCGCCTCGCCCCATCACACAAACGCATAGGCTACATAAAAAATAAGGTAACGCTCAGAAAATATGTGCGATTTCACTGACCGTAACCAGCATCCATTTGACTTGTCTGAATCCCCCGTAAGCTCCCAAGAACGAGATGGCCAAAGTGATGAAGCCAATCACGTACAAGACGACGACTCCACTGAGATTTTCAAACTGAAAAGGGCCACATACTCTTTATTCACAAAGCAAATATACACTGAAGGATTGTACAATTCGTCGTTCCCTACTGAGGGTTAACGGCTACACAAACTACACGTCGGTAGAATACATTGTAACTTCATCCAAAAACTTAAGGCATGGAATTGTAAACGAAAACACTGTAGGAAAAGTGCGAAACCACGCGCTTACCTCCTGCACGTTAGAAATCTGGACATGGAGAACAATCGCCAAGATGATAACAGCAACACCTGCAAGCTATAATCAAAACAGCTTGTTTAAAGGTAGATGTTTTAAAAAGCGTTTACAACATAAAGCATGGTTAGAAAACACGGTGCGTAAATGTCGTGAGTATTTTGCGCCATTAACCATTGTCCGCTTACCGCAAAAAGCAAGTTAAAGAAGGCGAAGATATTTCTGAGTACAGAACTTCCTTTCGCCATTTTGCAACAGTGTAGAGTGCTTGTGCAATGGTTGCAGTTCAGAGACTCACGGATATATAAACATGACATCCAAAAATTCCCGTAAAGGGGCGGAATGATTCGTAAATGTAGGATGAACGTCACGGTGGGAGGGGTCGGATATAGCCATATTTGGATGGATGGCGAGGGCGAAATGTTTGGATGGGTAGAGATCCATGCTTCTCTCCCATACACACTGGAACATACCAGTAGTTTTCCATACAGATATCTGAAACCATTTACCTGATGTGCCAATTGGTGTAAGGCCAATACGGTGGTGTTTATACGCTTCGGTATCATACAGCCTATCCACTCCAGAAAGAAAATAAGTAAACATAAGGGATTAATGATTCATGTGGAATACCTATCCATACTCAACTGTAGACAGTCGCAGTAACTTGGATGTCGCAGGCTCCTTTGCCAATTTCAGGCAGGCTATTACCTATCTCCTTTTCTTTAGTTTGTAACCTTGTGGTTCTGTTTCTCCCCCCTCCGTGTAGAAAATAACGTTTCCACCGCTGTGAGCCTAGGCAGCGCACCCCCCCCCCCTCAACATCTCAAATCAGAAGATTACCTCTAATTTGTGCTTTTTAAGAGATATTGAATAAAATGTTGAACATCAATGGCATGCCTCATATCATGAAGTCACACGCAAAAGCAGTGATCAGGAGGTAGGCTAAAAGGACCGCAACATGTCAGCACGATTTGTTAGACCCTCCCCGCGCTTCTCTAAACAGTGGGCAGGCCTTCAGTACTTCTCCCAAGTCTTCGATTTACGGGAAATGGGGAGCCTTCTGCCTGCAGGAGCGCTGTCCTAGTCAGAGGGAACTTTTTGGCGCAGTCCTAAATGTTTCTTTACAGACTTCTAGGCAATGACGTTTCCGATTTTAAATTCCAACTGATTTTGGACAATAATCTCTCACATATTTCCATGGAGAGGGTATTGAACAACGGCAAAAGTATAGGCTAATACCACGCAGCAGTTGTGCTGTTAGATGCTGATAGGAAAATAGCCGTTTAACCCACTGATGCATAAAGCACCTGCAAAAAAGCCTGCTGAATGCCAAAGTCCTTTTTGGGAGAGTTGCCCTCAGCCTATAAAAAACCTAAATATCTCAGCCTCTGATCGATGCAAATAAAAAAACATGAAATAAGTTGCATTTAACACCCTAAGACCCTCATCTGGCATTAGAATGTGTTAATTCAGCGGCAACATACTCACATTTGTATTAAAAAAGCTAAAATCTCAAGAGCCTGAATGCAGCGTATATGTCACTCACTCCAGGCACCAAAGGTCAAACAACATATGAGCCATTAGGCTAAAATGGGTTAAAGGTCCCACAAATATCAAGCCTTATTGCCACCATTATGGGTTGTCATGTGTATGAAACTACAGAGGAAAGGCTCCAAAGATGCAAATGACAAAGTCTCTCTCACACACACACACACACACACACACACACACACACACACACACACACACACACACACACACACGCACACACACACAAAGCCTCAGCACACTGGGGTGACCCTGGGGTGACGCTGAAGGACGGTGTTCGCTGGGGAGAGGTCGGACAGGGCATATAGGGCATCTGAATCAGTGTGTAAATATCTGACCACAAACTTCCTCAAAGCAGTTGGTGTCACTATCCCACTCCCAGTCCACCCCAGACTCACACTCATTACTCACCTACGATGTGACCTGAGTTTGTTTCTCACACTTTCAAAGAAATCAAGCATGAAATAATAGATTAAATAACTTTATTAGTACTCAAAAGGTAGATGTGGTTTGCAGAAAAGTGATCTCCACTCATACAAAACAAAACATCTTAAACATTTAGGACACACATATACAAGCATTCCACACTGGACACTTAGTCAACACCAACTTAAAATAAGATATCACCACCATCATTAGCCTCCTTGGCCAAGGCGATGAACCCAATCAAGCAAAAGATGTCGGCTGCACCACCACTGGCTTGCCCAATCTAAGACGCTGTACACGTAGGCTAGGCCTATTGTATTTGGATGTTTTACAGTATTTCTCAATTGGTTTTGTACATTTCTCGAATCTCTCTCGCAATTTTCAAAACACAGTATTCATTCTCAAAACAGCTTTAACAAATAGCAAAACACCATGGATGACCTCCAAATCCAAGTCTGTTCCTCAAAATCCTTAGTTTGTCTTTCAAAACCAAGTTTTTGTGTCAATGAACGTGTCGGTGCCAGCAGAATGGTTAGTCATTGTGTCATAGTGTATGGACAAGCTAGTCAAATCGATTTGTCATGTTGTCAATTGACTAGTACACTCTTGAGGATGTTTTCTGAAGCGAAATGTTGTTTAGAATGGATGGAAAATGTTGTAAATTCGACTTTATATTACATAGATCAGGTAAGATTGTACTAGATATACATTTAGAGTATGACACATTTATTGAAAGGTTTTCTCATTGCAAAATCAAAAAAATCAACTCTGATTGATGTGTCAAAGTGCGCCCTCTACCACCCCTTTTTACTTGTCTTGCAGGCCCATGTGGAAAAAAATATAGAACTGTAAAGCAAAATAAATTTGAAACAATACACTGATACTGTATAAAGTGCACTTACTGTCTTGTGAAATTCTAGGGAAATATTGTAATTTTGCGTGGAGCGTAATTATAAAGGGCACATGAGGCATAGAGTAATGTAATGCAGTACAGTGCCTATTGTTGTATTGCATGCTTGTTTCCTCTTTCCCTTCTACTGCTTTTGATTAGAGAGAGTCAATATTTACCTGCGAGCAATTCACCAATTCAGATCACATTTATAGACACAAATCCAATGGAAATTATACAGTGCTTAACACATTATGGCAGCTTGGTAAATCATTTTGCATGTCAAGACTTATACTATGACATAGGGCCTAAATGTTTTGGGGTTTGAGATAGTTTTGTGTATTCAGTGACAATGCTTTTTGAGTGATATGACAAAAGCAATTGCTAATGTACAAAAAAGCTGAGAATTGTACACAACCATATGCATGATGATGAAAGCATTTGCTAAATGCTGAAAACTATGAGAAACGTATTTTACCATGTGCACAAATAACAGCAGGAAGTCACAATTGAACAGGACGTTTTGAGAATTATTATTCTGTTGTGAGAAATGTACAAAACCAATTGAGAAATACTGTAACACGTCATAGGCATCAGTTTTGGCTTCTTGTTTACATGTAAGCAGAAGTTTAGAATCATCCCCTTAAAACTCCAGTTTTGAAAATATAACTTTGGGGTACAGTATGCACCTGTGACAATGGCTTTTTTATTATTATTTATTCACATGATGTGTTAATATGTACACATACAGTGAGTCCAAGAAGTATTTGATCCCTTGCTGATTTTGTTGGTTTGCCTACTAACAAAGATATGATCCGTCAATTAATGTTATGAAATATGTATTCTAATATGGAGAGACAGAATATCAAAAATAAAATACAGAAATTAACTTAAAAGAATATATATTAATTTATTTCCATTTCATCGAGCAAAATAAGTATTCGATCTCCTGCCAACTGTCAGGGCAGTCATGGGTGAGCGGTTAGGGCGTCAGACTTGCATCCCAGAGGTTGCCGGTTCGACTCCCGACCCGCCAGGTTGGTGGGGGGAGTAATCAACCAGTGCTCTCCCCCATCCTCCTCCATGACTGAGGTACCCTGAGCATGGTACCGTCCCACCGCACTGCTCCCCATGGGGCGCCACTGAGGGCTGCCCCCTTGCACGGGTGAGGCATAAATGCAATTTCGTTGTGTGCAGTGTTCACTTGTGTGCTGTGGAGTGCTGTGTCACAATGACAATGGGAGTTGGAGTTTCTTTTAAAAAAATAAATAAAAAAAAACTGATTAGAGTTCCGGGCCCACAGACCAGATGGGCACTTCCGATCAACTTGTCATCTGAATTAAAGACACCTGTGCATACTAACATGCATAAAAGACACATTGAATCAGCAGAATCAGTCCATAGTATGAGTGAATCAGTCACACTCCAAACCTCACCAGCATGGGAAAGACCAAAGAGCGGTCAAATGATATCAGGGACATGATTTTAGACCTGAACAAGATTAAATGGGCTGCAAAGCCACAAGAAAGAGACTGGATATTAATGACCCAGCTATTGACGCATTTCTTCGAAAATGTGAGGAATACAAAATGGCTATCCATCAGGCTTTCTGGGGTTTTATACAAGATTTGACATTTTGTAGGGACTTGATAATCATGAGAACAGAAAGAAATCACCCCAGACCTATACGGGATGAACTAGGCAATGATATCAAAGCTACTGGGACCAAAATCACGGAGAAAACTACTGGTAGCACTTAATGCCACAGAGGTTTAAAATCCTGTAATGCACACATGGTACCTCTACTTCAGAAGGAACCTGTTCAGTCCCATCTGAGGTTTGCCAACGGACATCAGGATATGATAAGGAGGTGCTGTAGTCAGATGAAACCAAAATCAAGCTGTTTGGCATTAACACAATTC
Organism: Engraulis encrasicolus; assembly: GCF_034702125.1. NCBI lineage: Eukaryota > Metazoa > Chordata > Actinopteri > Clupeiformes > Engraulidae > Engraulis > Engraulis encrasicolus. Next base: position 30,252,354 of record NC_085864.1, on the reverse strand, counting down.
AATGTGTTTTGAGAAAGAGTACTGCTGTCTATGATCCCAAGAACACCCTCCTCACCATCATGTATGAAAGTTGTATCATTATCGTTTGAGGGTGTTTATCTGGCCAAGGCACAGGACACCTGCACATCGTCAACGAATGGATGGAGGGAGACATGTAATGTGCAATCCTGAGTGCAAAAGTCCTTCCCCCCACCACTACACTGAAGGGTGGGCCATTTTTGGATCTCCCAACATTACAATAATACACAACATACAGTCAAAGCAACAAAGGGGTGGCTCAATAAGAAGCATATTAAAGTCGTGAAGTGGCCTAGACAGTCTCCAAATATTAACCCTATAGTAATTCTATGGAGAGAACTGAACCTCCCATTTGCCAAGCTACAGCCACAAACTATTAATGTTTTAGAGATAATCTGCAAAGAAAAATGGGCAAAAATATTTTCTACTATATGCACAAACATTTTCATCAACTAAAAGAAGCATCTGACCTCAGTGCTAGACAACTAGGGCTTTGCCACAAAGCACTTTATCTTCTTTAGCTAGAGGGGTCAAATACTTATTTGCCTACATTAAATACAAATAAATTAAAATATATTATTTTAAGTTATTTTCTGGAATTTCTTTTTGATATTCTGTCTCTCCATGTTTGAATACATATTATCATAAAATTATAGACTGATCATGTCTTTATTAGTGGGCAAACCGGCAAAATCAGCAAGGGATCAAATACATATTGGACTCACTGTAAATCGATGAAAATATCTGTGTTTAAAAATATCCATGTGTAACCAGCGTTTTAATAAAAATGTAAAATGTGTAAAAAATGGTTCACAATGTCATTTACTCAATGGGCGAGTCAAGCAAAGTCCATCTATATTACACAAGAATGAATGTCACTTTTCACAAGTTAGCCTACTTGAAATCACTTTCATGAAAAAAGTAGCTTACAAAAAATCACAAGGCTGTCCAGTCAGTGATCTTATTTCTCTCTTCACATCTGTCATAAAATAGCCAAAATTTCCCATAAACAGATGCAATTCTGGAGATGCTTCGGAAATAAATAAATAGCCTATAGTTATTATAGCCTAAATAGCCTATAGGCTAGTTATTACTATCAAATAAATAGCCTATAGTTCGCCCTTTGAGCGCTGGAGTCCCCGGTAATCACTCTGTGAAATTCTCAACAAAACACTTTGAACTGTTTGGCATAATCCAAACTAGTTACAGGTTTGTGTTGAATGGTGTAACCAACATTTTCCATTGTTGTTTTATAAGAGATTTCATATTGACTAAGTTATGGTCCTCTATTATTTCAATGCGCTGACAACTTCTTATCAGTTTTAGAATGATTTGTCAAAAGTTGTTCAGAAAATGCTACAGAGGGTTAAGAATTTGGCTGTTTCTACACAGCAATATCACATGATATTCAATTTTGAAATAATCCCAATATAATCTGTTTTCAAGTGATGGAATGATATTAAATAGGCGGCCTAACTGTTGTTGGCCAGTACGTTTCTATTTTTCTTTGAATGTAAACCCAATCTTTTATTGCTATTGCGCCATTTGACATTTTCAAGGGCAACCAGACATTCATTTTGTAAAATGCTGTTTGACATTGCATAACAAATACAAAATATTACTTTGAGAAAACCTGATGGAAAAGTTTATAATATACAGTAATATACTGCAACGTTTTATAATTGGTCATTGTGTAAACCCTTATTTGTCACTGACCCACATACAACAGGACACAAGGGACAGAGGTGGTGAGGGCTGAAAGTTATAAATTCCTAGGCATGCAAGTAACATCAAACCTGAGCTGGAGTTTGAACACCACGTCCATCGTGAAAAAAGACCAGCAAAGGCTGTATAGGATGCTTAGGAAGGCTGGACTGAATCACCGCCCTCTTACCCAGGCCTACAGAGGACTTGTAGAGAGCATCCTCACAACAGGCATCACTGTCTGGTATGGTAACATCACTCAGGCTGAAAGGAAGTCTTTGCAACGAATAATCAAGACTGCGGAAAGGATTATAGGCACAGCACTTCTGTAAAAAATGTTGCTGTGTGATGCACCCGAAAAAGGACTGTATTGAAAAGGGGCTGGATCAGGTATACAACAAACACCACAGGCTGTCCGGCCAGAACAGTATGAAGATGTCCAATGAAGTCAGACACACACAGATGGGAATGCAAACCGTGGTTTTACTATAAAAGTAGAACATACAAAACAAGACATAAGCAAATATACATGAATGAATATACACATAATAATGAAATAAGGAAATTACACAGAGTATATACAATATATAAAAGTGGGAAAACTGAGGATAGCTGCCTACAGCAACTATCTGACCAAGGGGGAGGGGGAAAATGACGGTGACTGCCTACAAGCAGCCATCCTAAGCAGGGGGGGGGGGGGGTGAGAAGGGGCCATACCTGAGGCATGGGAAAGCAGACACACAGAGCATGCATTAAACAGACACAAGTGTAGCGGGCAGAGCGTAGTGCTGTGTAGGAGGTGCCACTTCGGGTGGCGACGCAAGCCAATTGCGTGCCGAGCGTAATTAGGTGGCACAGGTGGCATGTCATTTCAAATGGTGGCGGGAGCTTGCCAAAGATTGCTTTGTTGGTGGTGCAGGGAGCCAGGAGGTTGTTTGTTTGCTGTGCGGCCCGTGAAGTTGGAAGTTTGTGTCGGTAGTGCGAAAACGTGAGGTAAGGCTATTCCTTCTAGGCGCTTGTCTTGCCCGTGTCGTAATTTCACATGGTTGATCTCACGTTTGTTTGTCTTGTAGCAATTTGGGGCTTATCGATCATTAAGCCGCATGTAAGGTGCCTACGTTGTCTTTTGGGCGTTTGCTGGGTGAACCCTGAGTAACACGGGAAGTGTCTGGATCGCAGCTGATGTAAGTTTTGATTTGTATTTCGCCTTGGCTAACCATCGGATGGTTGTTTGCATCACTGACCCTTACCTCTGCCCTGGTTTGTTGGCAGATACTGCACTGAGCTGCCGACACGCGCATTTAATCCTTCCACAGAAGCACGGGCGCTCGCGTTAACCCCTCCTGCGCTGCATTGTAACAACTTCGTTGGGAAGTTTAATCAACATTTAACTGCACCGGTCTCAATGTAAGTTCCCTGACTCAGTCTTGTCTCTGCTTCCGCTGTATAATTTCTCGAGATGTCTTGCCTGACTTGGCTGGCTATTGTGTTTGCATTGTAGCCCAAGAACGGAGCCCAGTCACTGACTGACAGGCGGCCGGTGAGCGCACGTCTCTCTCCAGTCCTGAGGTGCGCATTTCCTTATTTTAGTTTTAGTCGTGTCTTAAGGTCTCACTAATTCACCAAGCATGATGTTACAACCTGATGCTTTCTCTATTTCAGGAGGATCATTTTAGGAGCCACAGCCACTGTTTTTCCTTAGTTCATTTTGTTTGTATTTTCTTTTGAGTTTGGTGGGACACTCCCCTCAGTACGGGTTTTAATTGGAGTTACTGCGCAGTAGGCTTCTTTTGGGCCGACAGCCAATCGGTGAGCCACGACGTGGCCCAGCGCAGTGTTACACCCGTCTTTCGTCTCCTGCTTGAGTGTGAGTGTGTGCGCGTGCGTGTGTGTGTGTATGAGTGAGTGTGCACTTTGTGTACATGTTGTCTGTGTTTGTCTATTTAACTATCTAGGGCAATGTGCAATATATTTGTTTGAGGACAGTGTGGGTTTGCAGTGCAACACGTGTGTAGTGTACAAACTGTTAATAGTGTTTGCAATTACTTACTAAACTGGGGTGCCGTGAATATTGTGTACAGTATACAGTGTGTGTGATCAATGTGTGTAGGCCTACCCTTTTATTATTTTCTATGTTTGAAGTGATCACCTGTGTGACTATTGCATGAACTACACCTGTTTGGTGTCCACTTAACCACTGTCTGTCTTCAAGTTGTTGCTGCATGCCCTAGTGGCCACTATTTATTGTATGTCTTATTTCTTATGTGTTGTCAATAAAATTTGTATTTTTGATTACATCAGCCCCAATTGTTCCTTTACACGAACAGCCTGCATTAAGGCAGTTAAGAGGTCAAAAGGTGTTTTGCGCTCAGTAGCGCCCCCTGGTGGTTACATAAGCACTACTCCACCACAGCAGTACATTACTGAGCCAATGTACTCTCTGGCAGAACCGCGACATGGAGAAATGAGTAACATACTATGCAGCTACTACTAGATACAAACAGTACAGTAAGCAAATACAGACATGACATAACGTAGTAACAACATAATACAGTTAACTCACTCTCAGAGACGCACAGCAAGCAAAGAGTACATGAAAGGACGCTGGGACCCCGATACGTCCAAGAGAAGAGAGAGAGAGTTGGGTCCCATGCATAGATTCCCTGTCCGAACAGTGGTCTGAGGAGTGACCTCATTGTCCTGGCCCTATATGCACACAGTAGCACAGCAGGGTGCTGAGCCAGGGGGTGTGCCTGTTGCCGGGACCCCCAGCAACACAGTCAAGGGCCAGGAGCGGAAAATCACCAGTGTACAGGTCAGAGTGAGGAGAGCAGTAGAGGGAGGGGGAAGACAGGTAGCCCACCAGCAACGGGGGATGGGCAGCTGCTAAGAACAGTGAGGAGAGGCCTGACTTTGAGGGTTCAGGGGGCTCATCAAGGGCGGGTTATGCTTCCTTCCAGTGCCACAGAGTGAGCTTGTCGCAGCCATGATGCAGTTCATTTTGGTTTATGCCCTGTTTTGAAGCACGGTCTGCGCGATGTCATTCCACGCTGAAACTGCCTTCAATACAAAGAGTAAACTAGACGTGTCGGTTGTTTTTTAGCATCACAGACTCGACGAGAATGAAAATGAAACATTAAATCTTTATATCACGTGCATGTTTGATCGCACTGGCAGCCACAGTGGTAGTTTGGAACAAAGAAGTGGCTCATTTGTCGAGGACGAAGCGGAATGTTTCCTCGACCTCGGAACCACTGTTCAACTGTCCAAATAACTTCAGCGTCGTAACTTGCAAGCGCATGTGTTGTCTTTGGTTCGTGTAAATAAATCAAACAACAAAGCACGGGCAACTTATTTAATGAAGAGCTCACAGTCCGTAGACCGACGAAGGTTAGAACAAGGAAGTAGCGCTTGTTGTCGACTCGAGGATAGAGCAGGCTGGTCGAGAGGACCAATCAGAGACCTATTTTCGCCCTTTCACGCCGTCGCTCCCTGCGTCGAGACACAATTTTGGGGAGGTGCCCCAGAGTACCTGCGTGATGGGGGGGGGGGCTTCACTACGTTAACTGCGCGGCTAAAAGGTGGTTTATGCCTCCAGTCCAGCGTCCCTGCGTCGTGATGCAGTGAGCCGCGCAGTTAACGGAGTGAAGCCCCCCCATCACGCAGGTACTCTGGGGCACCTCCCCAAAATTGTGTCTCGACGCAGGGAACGACGGTGTGAAGGGCGAAAATAGGTCTCTGATTGGTCCCCTCGACCAGCCTGCTCTGTCCTCGAGTCGAGAACAAGCGCTACTTCCTTGTTCTAACCTTCGTCGGTCTACGGACTGTGAGCTCCTCATTAAATAAGTTGCCCGTGCTTTGTTGTTTGATTTATTTACACGAACCAAAGACAACACATGCGCTTGCAAGTTACGACGCTGAAGTTATTTGGACAGTTGAACAGTGGTTCCGAGGTCGAGGAAACATTCCGCTTCGTCCTCGACAAATGAGCCACTTCTTTGTTCCAAACTACCACTGTGGCTGCCAGTGCGATCAAACATGCACGTGATATAAAGATTTAATGTTTCATTTTCATTGTCGTCGAGTCTGTGATGCTAAAAAACAACCGACACGTCTAGTTTACACTTTGTATTGAAGGCAGTTTGTGCGTGGAATGACATCGCGCAGACCGTGCTTCAAAACAGGGCATAAACCAAAATTAACTGCATCATGGCTGCGACAACAGTGTTTCCCATACATTGAGAAAACTATGGCGGCCCGCCATAGTTTAAATTTGGCCGCCATAGTTTACGAAAATGTAAAACAAAAACAAAAAAATCCTTTTTTTTTTTTTTACGATATCCGTTTTTGTTGAAAACGATTTGAATTACGATTTTGAATTTCCTTCGCATTTTCCTCCTGGAGTAAATACATCCTATAGACTCTGTATTGGTTAGATAAGTAGTCCCACGGTAACACAGAATGAGGGGAAAGCATTAGGAAGTGACCGTAAGGGTATTACAGTTGATTCATGTGTGCACACGTGTAACATCGGGTGAGTACAGAACATGTGCGCAACGATGCGTTATGACACGCCGATATGCGAGGATCTTCGTCCAAATCGCTAGTCGCATGCATCATCGCTAACTGCGTTTACATCGCGTGCCGCGTGTAAGGGAAATGTTAGTTGTTGACATGTATGGAATTCACTTCAATTTGTGCTGTTTCTTGCTTCAGTTGTGGACAAAACGATTGGCCTAACTCACAATAGAAAGCCTTTGCTGTGCTACTGTCCCAGAGAGCTGAAAAAAAAAGCTTCATAGAAGAAGTCACACTTAACAGGGGTGTTAACCAATCCAATGAGTTCTCTCATTGCTCTCTCATTGCTCTCTCTCTCTCTCTCTCTCTCTCTCTCTCTCTCTCTCTCTCTCTCTCTCTCTCTCTCTCTCTCTCTCATAGTAGCCTACTATTACCCATAACAAATGGTGAATTTCTGAGCCCTTTTTAATTTGTAGCCTATACCACTGAAGACATGATAATGCTTCATCATATTTTAGAAATAGGGCCTATGTGCCCTTTATATACCAAATGTTTATCATTTTGAAATTGTTTCAGTTGTTTATGACTTGTGTATGACTGAAATTATCTCTGCATACTATCAGTGCTGCATTGCTTTGTAAAGATAGGCTATTCAACACACTTTAAAAACCCACTGAAAAGATACGGCCATAGTAGCCTACTGAAAACATTTTGTTCATAATAATGGTGATTAATAAATGGTGGTCTTAAATTTTCATACTGACATCCTTGAATTTGACTTGGTAGATCACGGCAGACCATCAACTTCAAAAGTAGATCTTGGTTAAAAAAAGGGTGGGCACCCCTGCTATAGAGAGAACCACAAGTGCTTGAAAGACAGGGATCAAAAGCCTAGTCAAGTTGTTGTAGTTTACTTGGGTTTGGGAGCAATATAAAAAACCTTCAGAGAAGGGACAGTTGGGATGAGTTTACTAACACTCCCTAGGCTTTGTTTTACAGTTGTAATGAGTGTTGGTGACAGACCTTCATTGACACAGCAGAGGAGACATCGGGCTGCATATAGAAATTAATGTGTAATGAATGTGAATATAGACATAAATGTGTAATATGTTGTTCAGCCCTTTTAATGGGAGGAATTAGGAAAAATTGCTGGCCCTGTGACCAGCACCCCTCATGTAGAATGTGTACGCCTACAGATATGTGTGGGGGAAAAGGCATAGCCTACCCTCTAAGACCCTTTTTGTCTATGCGTTAACAATTTCACAGTGCTCTAAAATTCTTATCTCTGCTCCTATTTTGTTTATTATTGTTTCCCAGACCCCTGCATGAGGGACGAATGAAACTGTGTTGTAAACAGAAATTATTCACTCTACTGCATTTTTTGACAATGACAATGTACTACTATTATACAAGTCATGGGTAAAATCTTATGTAGCCTTATTTCTCAAAATATAAATGGCTGAAATATAGGCCCAGGCCTACAGTTTCTCCATGCGCCAATGTCATACTGTAGTCATTGTTTTGCGTTTTGCATTTACGCTGCAAGAATACACCCCCCCCCCCCCCCCCGCCCCGCCCCGCAAAAAAAAGGCCCGTGTGAGAAGACCCGAACCCCCGGACAAAATAAACCCCGGCTGCCCCCATAGTTTCCAAAATTTCTGTGGGAAACACTGGACAAGCTCACTCTGTGGCACAAGTAGGAAGCATACCCGCCCTTCACTGCATTACGACGCAGGGACGCTGGACTGGAGG
>NC_085864.1:30234362-30239362 GCF_034702125.1 Engraulis encrasicolus | reverse complement strand
CCAATTTGATTCTACTTACAGCTCCTAACATTATATGATTACTTATTAGATTATCCTTTATTGTCTCTTCAGGAGAGAAATTCAGAATGGACATGAGAAAGTGTGATTCACAATTAACATCAAATTACCACAATAGACAGACTTAGGACCACAAAGCACAAACAAACATATAAACAGGTAACAGACGACCATTGTTAGTGTTACACCCAACGTTCCAGTTTTGGCCCTGAGTCATCCAAAGGCATATACAAACCTAGATATTGCACATACTCTGAGCTAGAGCTATTGCTCAGAAAAAATAATAAAATAAAATAAAATTACATTATGTGACGTGAACTCTCCATGTTATTATTAGGTCTCTGCATTCTGAAAGAAAATTATTAAGATTCAAGGACAAACATCAATGAACAAACAAAATGAACTCTGAACCAAACTCTGAACCAAATCACAACAGAGGAATTAATAGTTAAATGAGCCAAGAGGGGCAATGAAAGTTATCCTGGATACACATATGTTATGAACAGTGTCAATATTAATGTAACCATCTCACCTAAAACAATGTTAAGCTAAAGTTTTGATTCACTCAAGTAATACAAGTTTAGTCAAAGATCCACAGAGCGGACACAGAAAACCAGAGAGATATACCGGTAAGAAAAAGATATAGACTACTCACCAGACCTTTTAAGTAAGCCTATACCTACTGAAAACCATCTCGTGAGAATACCATCTAACTTAACACCTTAGCGCAGCACTATGCCTCTCTGTAATGTCACAGCAATGTTGTTATGATGTAGTTAAGCATTTTCAGCAAGTGAATAGGATCGCCGGCGACCCCTGCTGCATTAAGAGGCTACTGTGGAAAAACTGTTTGTAAGATGTGTGAATGCTGGCCAGATGTGAGTGTGTGTATGTGTGTATATTCTTCTAGGTGGAACCATTTCAATCCAGATACTGATTGGACAAACATTCATCCTGTTGGGGCATATCTCCAGTGTCACAGAGTAAAATACAGACACATTTTATGTCCCTTATAATATCCTATTTTCTCTAGGTATCTTTGGACCCGATGTAAAAGAGTTGTGAATGAATGTGCCAGTGTCCTGGGGAGTAATGTCCATTCCCAAAGTGGTCTCTTTGTGTGCATGTGGTAGTCTGAAGTGAATGAGTGGGAGAATGAGAGGAGTGGTGACTTGATAAAGCCCTGATATGAACATGAAAGTGAGGTTGTGTCCCAGCTAGCGAAACCTAACCAAACTAACAACAACAACAAAAAAAACCTTTCTAGGCTCTTGTCATGATTTTTCCCTTATCTCTTTTTCTTTTGCTCTTGTTTTACTGTGAGATTCAAAGATCTCTCTGAATAAGTGCTGATATCTTGATGGTAGCCTCTTCCTGCAGATGGGGTCGCCGGCGGGCCTATTCACTATTTGCTGAAAGTACTCAGCATCATAACAACATTGCTATGACAGCACAGACAGCCTTAAGTAACAGATTAAGACATAGCCATTACAGTTTTGGTGACAGTAAGGTTATAACATAGGCTCTGCGCTAAGGGGTTTTAACATAACATAAAGACAGATGAAATAGACCAAAAATTGTTAAGAGACATAAAGTTGTCTTGGTTACTATTTAAGCTCATTTCCTGTTCATTGATCGATCAGAAAAGACATAATTTAAATTTTGTTTAGCCTATGGTCTATTGGCCTATTAACTCCTCCAGTTTTGATCCACACCATTTCTTTTCACACACTTCTCCCACTGTTGACATACTTTTATCTGCTCCTCGTTCATCATTACAGTATGTGGTACTAACTCATCCAGTTTTGATCCACGTCACATCTTTTCACATACTTTCCCACTGTTCACATACTTTTCCATACTTCCACTTCTGACACCACTTCCATTCTTCCATAGATAAAACGCACACTTCACTTGTCACTTGATGTCACTTGATGTCAGCCCTTTAACACCTCGATGTTCAGATCCTCCTCCACGCTCCACCTTAATCAATGCACACATTCTGTTACTATCAACAAATTAGTCACACCAATTTCACTATAATTTAAAATTGTACGTACTTCACACAAACTTCACACAAAACAAACTGCTTCTTATTAGTGCTACTGCTTACACATATTAATACTATTTTATTACTGCAATATTATTGTATAATTATATTATATCATTATATCATTATATTATATTACATTAGAATATCATTAATACTGGTCCGCGAAAACTTATCCGAAGGGAAAATTATCATCATACAGATTTCAGTTCGCAAGTACATCCATTCTCACAATCAGTCATTCATACAGAAAACACTGTCAGCCATATCAACGGACACACAATAATCACAGTACCACTTATTCCTGCACTCCCACCTTACTGTCCCACCGCAGCCTGCCATCCACACAAATATTGGTCAGCCGCCAACCCTTCTTGGTAGCCACTGACACTAGGCCCATTCCATGTACCACCTTAGCCTACTTGTCCCAACGTAGCCAATACCTGCCACACCAATATTTGACCAACAGCGAAATCCACCTGGTCATTCACGTCGGGGTAATTGGCACAGAGACACAGTTTCACTCAAGCTAATGGTCTTGCTAGTATATATTCTATATTCCTACACAACTTGGGAACTTGCCAATGGGAAATTGCATTGAAAACGACAAAGTAGCTAATGAAGTTAGCAACTATGGTTTCGAGAAATGCACCCCAGGCTTCCCAAATCTCTCTCCTTCTGCGAAAGCCAATTGTAAATTCTGGTGAACTTGTTGTGGTCTCGTCTAATTAATTATCTTAATTAATTTCTTTAACATAATTGGTACTTCGAGCCGGTGTGTGTGTGTGTGGGTGTGTGTGTCCAGTAGGCTACAGTGTTAATCTACTTGTACAGTAAATACTTGTTCAGTGAATACTTGAACCATGCACCTGTACGGAACACTGCAAATCATCACTTGTTTGTATATTTTATATCTTCATATTTTCTATATTTTTATTACATTAGTTATACTGATTAACTTTTTTGTGGGCATCTGTGGGTTACTTCCAAACAACACTTCACTGCATTTACTTACCGACAATACAGCACTTCTACAACTACTACTTTACCTTTTGCCTGTATTTTGTCAGTCGTCTTTGAGGTTCTTTGTTGTTTAGCTTGTACATTTTCTGTAGTCACTGCAGTGCTGTCCTTTTCTCTGTGCTGCAATGACATGGCCTGTCCACAAATTAGCAGAATAAATGGTAGTAGATGTGTAGACTCTTGTTATTTTATTTGCCAAACACACGCACCAAGGTGTAGGCCTAATGTGCACCTCATATAGCCATAGTTTAGCACTGTGCCCTGTATTGTGACACAGCACTCCACAGCACACAAGTGAACACTGCACACTGCACACAACGAAATTGCATTCATGCCTCACCCATGCAAGGGGGCAGCCCTCAATGGCGGCCCAAGGGAGCAGTGTGGCGGCATGGTACCATGCTCAAGGTACTTCAGTCATGGAGGAGGATGGGGGAGAGAACTGGTTGATTACTCCCCCCACCAACCTGGCGGGTCAGGAGTCGAACCGGCAACCTTTGGGCTACAAGTGTGACGCCCTAACCGCTTACCCATGACTGCCCTGTAATAAAAAGAGGGACAAGAAAACTGGCAACAAATGGTAAAGGAAAGGTATATGGAAAGGCGTGTCCTCTGTAGTCTCCAGAGTTCAACTAAGGAAAGGAGGTCACTTGCTCTCTAGCCTTTTTGGTGCTCACAGTCTGGAACTGTATTCAGTTGAAAGCAAGCTGGTCCACTTCAAAGGAGACTGGGCAAAGGATGACTGGAGCACACAGGATACGTTTTGCTGTTATTTATTTTATTGTGGTGCAAGCATGACTAACATTTCGCAGTGCGTCTTCACCGTGTTCCAGTCATCCAGTCATCCTGTGCTCCAGTCATCCTTTGAAGTGGAGCAGCTTGCTTTCAAATAAATGGAAAGGCATTGTTAGAAATGTAACAGGAATGGGCTATTGATAATCAATCCTCTCCCACACGCCCACACGCACTCGTGCACGCACACACACACACACACACACACACAGCGGAGACAACACCTCCTCCCTTTTGGCATCACAGCTGCTGATGAGAAGAATATCATGTGTGTCTAAAATGCAACACTTTATAAGCACGGACATTTAGCAGCTTTGGTTATGTCTTCAGATGAGATGTTTGCAGGTGTGTGTATGTCTTAGAGAGAGAGAGAGAGAGAGAGAGAGAGAGAGAGAGAGAGAGAGAGAGAGAGAGAGAGAGAGAGTGTGTGTGTGTGTGTGTGAATAAGCAGAACCGACACAGGACTTACAAATGCACGAACATACAAAGAAATACTTTACGCAAAGTTTCCTTACCTGTAAGATAACTGCACACGTTTATTGCCGTTCAGGAAGTGATGTTCAATTCCGCCACTTGCTGGGAAAAATGAAATGTGACACTAAAAGTAAAATGGGACAATGCCTCATTGTTTGGTAAAATGACCTTTAAAACATAGGTCTATAAACTTTGATCTCTCTGAGATAGGATGTAGAGGCTACAATAAGAATAATAGTCTATATTAGTTGTCTCTGAGATCTGTGAAATTCAGACGTGCCAAATATAGGGAGAGAGAGAAGCCACAATATATAGTCTTAAGTGAACAACATATTGAGAAAACTAATTTAGCAAGCAAATAACCCAGCAAGCAACTACCACACAGGCAGAAACTAAGTAGAATTAAAGAAAGCCAGAGAAGTGTTTGTACCTCTGCCATGACTGGGTGCTGTAAGCAAAGACGCTCTGCAACTACGAAAATATTTGCTGTAACTTATCATCCTCTGCACTCTGTACAACCGGCTACAATTGCAACAACTTTCTGGCCGTCTCTCTGAGAACACAACTTCATTCTTGTAGGCCTTCGACACTGACAGTTGGCGACTCCCACTGCTGTACTGGCTCGCCACCTGGTGGACAAATG
>NC_085864.1:30226862-30229362 GCF_034702125.1 Engraulis encrasicolus | reverse complement strand
TGAAACTGTGGCAGCTAATTTTGATGCTGTTTACCAGCCCTGGGCAAGACCTGGATGGTACCTGGTTTTCATCGATTGGAAGATTCGAGATTCATGTCAATAGAGTTTATACCAGTATGCATTTGTTTTAATATACTCCCAACATCACAGACACAAAATGACAAAAAAGCACATGCAAGGTAGACAACCATAGACACCAGGACACAGACCAGCCACAGTGGAAAATTGACAGTACCCAGCTAGACAACAAACAGATCTGCTATGTGCAAAGAGCAATTATGCTTGTCAGAAACAGTCTCCTTGATATTGATAGTTATATTCCCTGACGCCTTACAGTAGAACCCAGGGGGAGTCCCCACCGTGACATCATAACCTGCACCGGCACCGCCACCTTTAAAGTTTCTGAGTTGCAGAAGAAAGTTGATGTATCAGCCTCTTGCAGGCAAAGTTAAGTTCAGTCATCAGAACAGTTACTTTGTTTCCAAATAATAATAATAATAATAATGCATTTTATTTAAAAGCGCCTTTCAAAACTCTCAAGGACACTGTACAGAGAGAAACAAAAATAAAACAAGACACATAAACAGAATTTTAAACAAAAATAAATAAATGAATATGATTTTTTTGAAAAATGAAATAAAATAAAATAAAACAGAGTTTAAGAGTCATAAAGAAAAGGCTATCTGAAACAGATGAGTTTTTAGCCTGGATTTGAAGAGGGGCAAAGAGTCACTATTGCGGATGTCAGGGGGAAGGGCATTCCACAGCTTAGGAGCAGAGCAGGTAAAAGCTCTATTCCCCATGGAATTAAGACGGGCAGATGGGACAGAGAGGAGAATGGAGGAAGAGGAACGGAGGGGGCGGGAGGGAACAGCAATGTGAATAAGATTAGATAGATAAGGGGGAGCAAGATTGTGTATAGCCTTGAAGGTGTGGAGAAGTATTTTAAAATGAATTCTATATTTGATAGGGAGCCAGTGGAGATGTTGCAGTGCAGGGGTAATATGGTGACAGGATAATAGAAGGACCAGGCCAGTGAGAAGCTTGCTGTAAAATGAAAAGTGCCAAATCTGGCCTAATCTTGTATATCCCTTTCCCCTGGAAGAACTTGGCGGCTTTTACTTGTTGAAGCCTGATGATGGTTTACCTCATTGCACTTCTCACAGCACTTCTACAACTACTACTTTACCTTTTGCCTGTATTTTGTCAGTCGTCTTTGAGGTTCTTTGTTGTTTAGCTTGTATATTTTCTGTAGCCACTGCAGTGCTGTCTTTTCCTCTGTACTGCAATGACATGGCCTGTCTACAAATTAGCAGAATGAATGGTAGTAGATGTGTAGACTCTTGTTATTTTATTTGCCACACACACGCACCAAGGTGTAGGCGTAATGTGCACCTCAGCCATAGTTTAGCGCTGTGCCCTGTATTGTGACACAGCACTCCACAGCACACAAGTGAACACTGCACACTGCACACAACGAAATTGCATTCATGCCTCACCCATGCAAGGGGGCAGCCCTCAATGGCGCCCCAAGGGAGCAGTGTGGCGGCATGGTACCATGCTCTAGGTACTTCAGTCATGGAGGAGGATGGGGGAGAGCACTGGTTGATTACTCCCCCCACCAACCTGGCGGGTCAGGGGTCGAACCGGCAACCTTTGGGCTACAAGTGTGACACCCTAACCGCTTACCCATGACTGCCCTGTAATAAAAAGAGGGACAAGAAAACTGGCAACAAATGGTAAAGGAAAGGTAAATGGAAAGTCATGTCCTCTGTAGTCTCCAGAGAAAACTAAGGAAAGGAGGTCACTTGCTCTCTAGCCTTTTTGGTGCTCACAGTCTGGAACTGTATTCAGTTGAAAGCAAGCTGGTCCACTTCAAAGGAGACTGGGCAAAGGATGACTGGAGCACACAGGATACGTTTTGCTGTTATTTATTTTATTGCGGTGCAAGCATGACTAATATTTCGCAGTGCGTCTTCACCGTGTTCCAGTCATCCAATCATCCTGTGCTCCAGTCATCCTTTGCCCAGTCTCCTTGGAAGTGGAGCAGCTTGCTTTCAAATAAATGGAAAGGCATTGTCAGAAATGTAACAGGAATGGGCTATTGATAATCAATCCTCTCCCACACGCACTCGCGCACGCACACACACACACACACACACACACACACACAGTGGAGACAACACCTCCTCCCTTTTGACATCACAGCTGCTGATTAGAAGAATATCATGTGTGTCTAAAATGCAACACTTTATTAGCACAGACATTTAGCAGCTTTGGTTATGTCTTCAGATGAGATGTTTGCAGGTGTGTATGTGTTAGAGAGAGAGAGAGAGAGAGAGAGAGAGAGAGAGAGAGAGAGAGAGAGAGAGAGAGAGAGAGAGAGAGAGAGAGAGAGTGTGTGGATAAGCAGAACCGACACAGGACTTACAAATGCACGAACACACGAAGAAATAATTTACACAAAGTTTCCTTATAGATTCCTCCAGATAACTGCACA